>NC_089840.1:298102663-298289564 GCF_035609145.1 Eleutherodactylus coqui | reverse complement strand
TACACATATATATATATATATATATATATACACATATATATATATATATACATATATATACATACATATACTACCGTTCAAAAGTTTGGGGTCACATTGAAATGTCCTTATTTTTGAAGGAAAAGCACTGTACTTTTCAATGAAGATAACTTTAAACTAGTCCTAACTTTAAACAAATGCACTCTATACATTGCTAATGTGGTAAATGACTATTCTAGCTGCAAATGCCTGGTTTTTTGTGCAAAATCTACAAAGGTGAATAGAGGCCCATTTCCAGCAACTATCACTCCAGTGTTCTAATGGTACAATTTGTTTGCTCATTGGCTCAGAAGGCTAATTGATGATTAGAAAACCCTTGTGCAATCATGTTCACACATCTGAAAACAGTCTAGCTCGTTACAGAAGCTACAAAACTGACCTTCCTGTGAGCAGATTGAGTTTCTGGAGCATCACATTTGTGGGGTCAATTAAACGCTCAAAATGGCCAGAAAAAGAGAACTTTCATCTGAAACTCGACAGTCTATTCTTGTTCTTAGAAATGAAGGCTATTCCATGCGAGAAATTGCTAAGAAATTGAAGATTTCCTACAACGGTGTGTACTACTCCCTTCAGAGGACAGCACAAACAGGCTCTAACCAGAGTAGAAAAAGAAGTGGGAGGCCGCGTTGCACAACTAAGCAAGAAGATAAGCACATTAGAGTCTCTAGTTTGAGAAACAGACGCCTCACAGGTACCCAACTGGCATCTTCATTAAATAGTACCCGCAAAACACCAGTGTCAACATCTACAGTGAAGAGGCGGCTGCGGGATTTTGGGCTTCAGGGCAGAGTGGCAAAGAAAAAGCCATATCTGAGACTGGCCAATAAAAGAAAAAGATTAAGATGGGCAAAAGAACACAGACATTGGACAGAGGAAGACTGGAAAAAAGTGTTGTGGACGGATGAATCCAAGTTTGAGGTGTTTGGATCACAAAGAAGAACGTTTGTGAGACGCAGAACAAATGAAAAGATGCTGGAAGAATGCCTGACGCCATCTGTTAAGCATGGTGGAGGTAATGTGATGGTCTGGGGTTGCTTTGGTGCTGGTAAGGTGGGAGATTTGTACAGGGTAAAAGGGATTCTGAATAAGGAAGGCTATCACTCCATTTTGCAACGCCATGCCATACCCAGTGGACAGCGCTTGATTGGAACCAATTTCATCCTACAACAGGACAATGACCCTAAACACACCTCCAAATTGTGCAAGAACTATTTACAGCAGAAGCAGGCAGCTGGTATTCTATCGGTAATGGAGTGGCCAGCGCAGTCACCAGATCTGAACCCCATTGAGCTGTTGTGGGAGCAGCTTGACCGTATGGTACGCCAGAAGTGCCCATCCAACCAATCCAACTTGTGGGAGATGCTTCTAGAAGCGTGGGGTGCAATTTCACAAGCTTACCTCAACAAATTAACAGCTAGAATGTCAAAGGTGTGCAATGCTGTAATTGCTGCAAAAGGAGGATTCTTTGACGAAAGCAAAGTTTGATGTAAAAACAATGTTATTTCAAATACAAATCATTATTTCTAACCTTGTCAATGTCTTGACTCTATTTTCTATTCATTTCACAACGCATGGTGGTGAATAAGTGTGACTTTTCATGGAAAACACAAAATTGTTTGGGTGACCCCAAACTTTTGAACGGTAGTGTATATATATACATATATACATATATATATACATATATATATATATATACACACACATATTATATATATTTATATATATATATATATACACATACACACACACACACACACACACACACACATATATATATATACATACATACATACACACACACATGGAAGTTGAAGTAATAAATGTCCTAAACTGCTCAGAAATGTGAGAAATTTGCCAAATGTGCTTCCAGAATAAAGTAAACAAATGGAAAGAGATCTGATTAGTACAGTGAATGTGTATATTATATACACACACATTCTCTCTCTCTCTATATATATATATATATATATATATATATATATATATATATATATATATATATATATATATATATATATATATATATATATATATATATATATATATACATATACATATATATATATATATATACATACATATACATACATATATATACACACACACACACACACACACACACGTTTGTCATATGGAAGTTGAAGTGACAAATGTTATAATGTTCTGCAATGTTGGCCTTTTAGTAAATATACACAAATCGTATTGGCCCATTATAACTACCAAACTAAAGTAAGATGTGATGAAAGAACATTACCAGGATACCCGGGACGTGTAAGAACTGTACAGCGTTATTCTCTATTAATCTGACACATACCGGAGTTCCAAAGGTCGGCTTGGACTTAAAGGGGTATTCCAGTAATAATGGTCTGATCGGTGGGGTCCGACCACTGGGACCTCTTCAGGTAGTTTTCCCCTATATAGTAGATTCGGGTTAATGCCACATTACAGGAATATCCCTTTAAGTAGAGCATCCGTCCTTATGGAGACCAAGAAGGCAGACCCCCGCGATCAGCCAGTTGTCAGGCCAAATATCAGAAGTGATGGAGTAACCCCGTCCCACCTGTCTCCGGATCCTCGGTCTTTCCATGGTCTTGGCTCAGCGGTGGGAACGAATATCCCTTCTCAATGACCATTTCATGAACATGCACCCCTGAAATACAAAATAGCAAGAAAATGGGTACAAAGTCCATAAAAACTGGATTTTTGGTATAACTTACCGTAAAATCTCTTTCTAGACACGTTCACTGGAGGACACAGCAAGACCTTGGGTATAGCTGCAGCCACTAGGAGGCGACACTAAGCAAAGAAAAAGTTAGTCCCTCCTGCCAGCACTGAACCAAATGTACGTAAGCGGTAGGAGAGAGCGGCGCCTGACGCCGAGCCATACAGACTATAAGTAGAGCGATAGTTCTAGGGAGAGAGTCCGGCCGGATGGAGGGACGCCTTAGAACAGACGTCAGCGCCAGTAACGGGTGGGCACTGTGTCCCCCAATGAACGCGACGAGACAGGTTTCACGGTAAGTTATACCAAAAACCCCGTTTTCTCGTCCGTATCATTGGGGGACACAGCAAGACCTTGGGGCGTTCCAGAGCAGGACCCAAGGGGGAGGGGCCAGAAAACAATCATGGAACCAGCCTGCTGATCCCATTGGGCGCTAATGAGCGCCATCTCCATCGCGGACAGATACTAGCGCTTGCTATCCCTTGTTAGACATAAAGATATGAAGGCTTAACGCGTTTCTATTCTAGGAAGGAAGCCATGGTTGGTGGTCTACAAAACAGTTGCTTACAGGAGCTAGCGAACAGAAGAGAGTACTGCGGGCTTGTAGTCCGTTACTGCCATGGAGGAGGCAAACTACTCCTGAGAGAAGCGGACGCCTGGTCTGGGCTAACACCGACCCTTCATCTGCCTGCTGTTGGATGCCAAGGCTACA
Organism: Eleutherodactylus coqui; assembly: GCF_035609145.1. Taxonomy (NCBI): domain Eukaryota; kingdom Metazoa; phylum Chordata; class Amphibia; order Anura; family Eleutherodactylidae; genus Eleutherodactylus; species Eleutherodactylus coqui. The sequence goes on along the minus strand of NC_089840.1, from coordinate 298,286,091 downwards.
AGGGCTGCAATGTGGCATCAAGCCCGGCACCGCATGGTGCGACTGGCATATGGCAGAGGACGAGGTCTAATGACTGAAAAACAAAGGAACTAAGATGGTAACTCGAAGGCAGGAGACCTGTGGAAACCGGACGGAACGCAAGGAGCCTAAGTGTGTGGGGGGCGGACCGTGCCGGAGAAGAACAAGGTTCATGATGCTACTAGTGGAAGAGCCCTAGTCCATCTAGTTGGGACGGCTCCCGGAAGAATGGGATGTCATTTCAGACACATACATACACACCGGAGGCTACAGAGCCCCGCACCGGAGGCTACAGAGCCCCGCACCGGAGGCTACAGAGCCCCGCACCGGAGGCTACAGAGCCCCGCACCGGAGGCTACAGAGCCCCGCACCGGAGGCTACAGAGCCCCGCACCGGAGGCTACAGAGCCCCGCACCGGAGGCTACAGAGCCCCGCACCGGAGGCTACAGAGCCCCGCACCGGAGGCTACAGAGCCCCGCACCGGAGGCTACAGAGCCCCGCACCGGAGGCTACAGAGCCCCGCACCGGAGGCTACAGAGCCCCGCACCGGAGGCTACAGAGCCCCGCACCGGAGGCTACAGAGCCCCGCCTCTCAGCACGCAGCAAGCATTAGTTAGTACTGTGCGGATGAAAACCTGACCCCGTGCTTGTAAAGGAAAGTAACACGGGGAGCGTACTTGTTATACGCCCCGGCATTGTACTAGCTCTAGACATTACTGGTAGTAACGGGTTGTGTACACTGTTTCACGGAGCCGCCCGCCTTGGGTCGTTGGTACGCTGCGTAGTAAGTGGGTTTAGACCTTACTACGGTAGGCCAACAGTAACTGTCAGGCAGGGCAGCAGGGGGCGCCTCGGAGATAACAGTACAGTGTAAGAGCAGAGGGCCCCCTTTGTACCATACGACATAAGGGACTGTGTCACCCAGATCCCCTAGAATCTAGTACAGAGGGAGATGCTGAGTGGGATCCACATACATAAATAGTCTTGTCAAACCGTTTATGAGAGATGGTGACAACCCAACTCCTGGGATGGTAATGTCAGGATGCACAGACTGCCGCAGAACAGAGTTATTCTAACCAGTATGCAATGGGATCTAAGACCCCCAGACATCTCATCCGGAATGGAACTAAGACCCCCAGACATCTCATCCTGAATGGATCTCAGTTGCTGAACCTCTTCCACTCTTCTGGTTTCTCTCACTGCCTTGAGGAGTTCCTCCTAGGAGGTTCTAGCTCACGGGGGTCGATCAGCTGGAGTAGAGGAAAGGTTGGAGATGCAAGCCACGTTTATTGGAAGAGTCAACTCCCGTACGGTCCAAACGCCCTGGGCTGTGAGCTTCTGCAGCATACCCCACCCCAGCCGAGAAGGCCGACGTCCGTAGTGAGTACCTGCCAGTGGAGAGTCAGGAAGGAGCGCCACAGGTGGAACTGTAGGGAGTCCAGCCAGAGAAGGGAGATGGTGAGTGAGATGGATCCGATGATAGATTCCGCTGATCTGTCCCACCAAGAGAATGGCATGAAACTGGCCAAATGGAATTGCCTGGAAGGATCAGACCATCATCCCCAGCACTCATGCAATGATGGATGGTCACAGAAGTCTAAGACTGCAGGGAGCATGCCGGCCCCTGAAGACGTTATTTCTGTGGTGGATGTAGGATCTGAGCATGCACCGCATCGAAGGAAAGACTGAAAAAGTCCAGATGATGCGACAGCACAAGGGAAAACTTGAGATGGTTGATGATCCACCTGAACCGAGACAGAGTGTCCAGTGTGATGTGTAGACTTCTCAGAATTGACCGACAAAGGCCCTGGGGCTGGAGCGACGAAAGGAACAAAACGGATGCCGTTTCCTCTGTGCAGATCTTGCAAACACCACTTCTTCACTCAGTCCTCTGCGGATGAAGGGAGCTGGAATGTGTCTCGAGCAAGCAGATATAGCCCATTCTTGGGATCTGTCATAGGAAGAGTCATGCATGCAAAATCATCATCGTCAGACAAGGTAGTGCGGTCCAGACGGTCTATGATGCGGTGGACATTGTAGTATGGTCTGATACGGCCTAAGATGGAGCGCGGCCATTCGGCAGATGATGGGGGTCGGGCAGGAGGAGTGCCTGTAGGTGGTTCATCGGCTGCCCGAATTAATGGAAGACAGTTGGGGCACAAAGGCTTAGACTGTCATGGAAATGTGGTATGACAGCGAGTGCACGTAAAATGTGTGGCCCTGGATGTGCCTCATCAGGAGCTTTCAGACATGGTGCCAAAGGACTGTGTACTAGTCAATGGTATGGTGCCCCTGCTATGGAGCAATAGAGGAGGGGAGATGGCCACCAGGCAGTGCTACCCAGTCTGGAGCTATTCTGGACTGCTGATGGGCAAGGAGCAGGTCAGGCGCACCACTGCTCCCAGCACGCTGCAGAACACATGTTATGGTGCAGATGGGAAGAACAGCAGGACCTGAAGGCAGGATCTGTGAGCAGAGGAAAGACTTCTGGCGCTGAGGGGGGAATGAAAGAAGGGCAGTAAGCCCTCCTCCGCCATAGCAAACCCTTATTGGGTAAATAGGGCAGGAAGGCCTCCTGTTTGGGGCCATCCTACCGGACGTGTCCCATGCCAGGCCGGGGCCAAGAGTAGGGCCTGAAGGCAGAGAAGCATCGCAGCTGTCCGTGACGATACCCATGAGAGAAGCCCTCCCGCTGCCTGACGTGGGTGCCGTGCTGCCCAAGTACCAAACTCCTCTCAGGTAAATACATGGCATTTCACAAGAGCCCCTTCCATCCTGTGATGTACATAATGGGCCAGTAGGGTGTTAGTGGTACTATCTGCCACTGGTTCCTGTGGTCCCCCTTTGGTCTTCCCAGCAGGTTTCCACACTCTTTGGACTACCAATGCACACTGAGTGCTGGGGGTGCATCCATAGACGCTGCTCTGATTGGTCAGTGTTCCTCACATGAGCGGTGATGGCCAATCAGAGCAACGTGAAGTGCAGGAGACCAAAGACTACTGACACAGGGGTACCGGTTCATGACAGGGACAAGGCCACCATCTTGGAGGATAGAATAGGGGCAACACAAACCGGAGGATCCCTAAAGGACAGCACAAAGGAAGAGTGCCAAGAAATATCACTTCCCACCCCCAACCTTCTGGTCCCGGAGGGTCGCTTTAAGGCTTTGTTCTTGAACTTCGTGCAAAGCCTCAGGCGCAAAACCCATGGCAAAATAGTGCAGCACGCTGTGCTATTATAGCTGGAAAACTGCAGACGGCAGGGAGGAGCCCTCATAGACCCCACTGCAGACGGCAGGGAGGAGCCCTCATAGACCCCACTGCAGACGGCAGGGAGGAGCCCTCATAGACCCCACTGCAGACGGCAGGGAGGAGCCCTCATAGACCCCACTGCAGACGGCAGGGAGGAGCCCTCATAGACCCCACTGCAGACGGCAGGGAGGAGCCCTCATAGATCCCACTGCAGACGGCATGAAGGAGCCCTCATAGACCCCACTGCAGACGGCATGAAGGAGCCCTCATAGACCCCACTGCAGACGGCATGAAGGAGCCCTCATAGACCCCACTGCAGACGGCATGAAGGAGCCCTTATACACCCCACTGCAGACGACATGGAGGACCCCTTATAGACCCCAATGCAGATTGCAGGGTCCACCAGATGCCATTTCTACCTGGCATGTGCATGTAATTTCCATTGTAAACTCAGGTATCATGTGAACGAAGCCTAAAAGCTACAGCCGGGCATCAGAAACAGAGCAGAAGCTGCAGGCCCTCCTCCCGCATGATCTGCAAACGATGGCTTGTGCAAAGTGTTCCTCAGGAGCTTCACAAGCTTCCTTTACAAGGGTGTGATGGGTTGAAAAGGCGATTCTGCTGCTACTCAACAACCCTTACACTTACAGCACTGCCCTAGCAGAACCATAACGCCTTGTCCTCCTCGCCCAAGCACAGCTCAGGACAATCAGTAGGAGGGCTGACAGCCCCCACGCGAATTTATCTTCATGCAACTTCAAATGGCACCCACCTGAATCAAGTAAGGTCACAGCGACTGCGTATCGCGGAAGCTCCTCTTGTATAACGTCAATGATGCGGACTAACAGCTTCTGCCCAAGGAGAAGACCCTTCACTTCTACCAGGCATTCCGGGGACCAGCCGAAAGGAGGAGCGGCGACGTGTGCCAGAGAGCAATGCAAGGCCTAAAGAACACACAGAGAAAATGGTTTTATAGGAAGAACGGGGACACTGATGGCCCGGACCCCCAGCGGCGGACCCCCAGCGGCAGACCCCGACTCACGCAAGGAGGAAGCAGCACTAGATCTTTATCCATTACTTGCACATTGTCCAGGGAGACGGTTTCTGTATTTCCATAGTCCAGATACAGAACCTGCGCGGTTTTTATGTTCGCCTCCACGTTGTACACCAGCGCTCTGTACCATTGCTGGGAAGAGAATAAAGGCGCACTTATAAAACAAGGTTTTTGCATTCACCGCAAAACCTCTTTGTCCGTTCATTGGGGAAAAGAGCTGAAGATGTGGTTATAGACGCGGCCACTAGGAGGCGGACACTACCAGGAAACATGGTGCCCTCCTACTAGCTATACCCTCCTGCAGGCACCAAGCGAACCCGCTTGTATGCCAGCAGTACGAGCACCAAGTAGCACACAAAAACAGTTAGTATAATCAAAAACAGACTCTGGTACTCACTGTGAAGTCTCTTTCTCCTCTCTTCCATTGGGGGCACAGCTCTAGACCATGGGATATAGCTACTGGTCACTTGGAGGCGGCACTAAGCAGAAAAGCATTAGCCCCGCCTACTCGCTATATCCCTCCAGCCGGCACTCGGCTAACCAGTTTTGTAGCAAGCAGTAGGAACCGCCAGCAGGCGCTACAGACAAAAAAACCATGTATGTACAAAAGGAAAGCGACAACAGAAGGAGGAGATGCCACTTTGTAAAAGTGCCCTGTCTTACCTTTTTCCACTTTCTATGATATTACAGGATATAGACATCAGGTGACCAGCGGGTTGGTGATCCGGGGCTTACAGTCAGATAGGAACTATCAGAGGTTGGTCCAGGGATTATTCTGACTGCTGTTATGGAGTCGGGAAGGAATTTTTCCCCCGAATGGACTAATTGGCTTCTGCCTCATTGGGTTTTTTTTGCCTTCCTCTGCACCAACAAGGAGGGTGTAAACAGGCTGAACTGGATGGACATTGTCTTCATTCAGCCTAACATACTATGTTACTTTGTATATGGGATGTCCAAACGCAGTTCCCGTTTAGGGTGGGAACTCAAGGACACATGCCGTCAGCTGATGGCAGTCCGCAGAACTCTGCGCCTCAGAGTGGTGGCTGCAGACACTAATGTATCGACCCGGTAAAATTTGGAAAATGTGTGCAAGGAGGAGCAAGTGGCGGCCTAACACTCTTGGGTTGCAGAAGCCCTATTCTGAACAGCCCATGATGTCCCCACCGCCCGAATGTGCCGTGACCTGGAATGGACGGGGGCAGTTTACCTCACACACAGTAGACTTCAAAAACGGCCGAACAAATCCAGCGGGAGAGGGCTATCATGGAGGCGGGAAGTTCACGTCTTCGACCCATAAGGATGACAAAAAGAGAATAGGAACGTCTAAAGGAGGCAGTCCGCGAGAGATAGATCTCAAAAGCAGATACCAGGTCCAGCCTGTGGAGGGCCCATAACCTTGGATGACTGGCAGAAGGGCAAGAAGAGGGGAGGACGATTTCCTCATTAAGGGGGAAGGCTGATACCACCTTAGGCAGAGATGACGGAACAGGTCGTAATAACACCCTATTGTGATGGACGACGGTAAACGGGGGATTAGGCAAGAGAGTTGCAAACTCAGATACCCTGCAAATGAAAGTAATGGCCACCAAGAAGGCAACCTTCCACATCAAGAGATGCATAGGAATCTCCCTCAGTGTTTCAAAGGGATGAGATTGTCATACTGTCAGGACCAAGTTTAGGTCCCAAGGCGGTAACGGGGAACAATAGGGAGGAATGGCATGAGCGACAGCTTGCAAGAAGTTGCGGACCATCGACCTTGAACACAGACAACACTGAAAAAGTACCGAGAGGGCCGACACCTGTCCTTTTAAGGAACTGAGACCCAGCCCCAACCCCAGACCACTCTGCAAAAAGGAAAGGACCCGAGGCAGAGAGAAATACATAGGGTGAGCCTTCAGCTGCTCACACCAGAGGAAGAAGCTCCTCCACACCCGATAATAGACTTCGGAAGAAGAGGGCTTCCTGGCCTTTTTGAATAACTGCCTCTCCAAAGCCGTGGGATCTGAAGACCAAAGTCTCAACAGCCATGCCGTTAAATGTAGCATGGATAAATTGGGGTAGAAAAGAGCTCCCTGAGAGAGAAGGTTGGGTCGGAGTGGAAGGTGTCCTGGAGCGGCAATTAGGAGGTCGACAAGCTCCGCATACCATGCTTTGCATGGCCAATCTGGAGCCACGAGGATGACTGGAAGGCCGTTCTGCCTGATGTTCTTGAGAAGTCGCGGGATCAGAGAGAACGGAGGGACCCAGAATCCCTCCCACGAGATCATGAGGGCATCTACTGCGCAAGCCAAGAGATACTGGTATCAGGTCACAAAGGCTGTCTAATCTGCGGCTGAATCTGGAGGCCATAAGATCCACGTCCGGCTGGCCCCACCTGCGGCAAATAAACCAAAATACTTGTCCAGTGTCCAATGTGACCTTAAGACTCTGCAGGTTGGACTCCCAAGTAGGAGCTTTTATCAGGATGTCCAAATAAGGAATGGCCACAATCCATTTTAGATGATGGAGTGCTGTGACCGCCACTAACACCTTGGTAAAAACTCACGGTGCGGTAACCAACCCGAACGGTCTATACCATGGTCTGGAGCGGTGTACCCCATTGGGACGGACAAGTAACAAACTATCAAAACTGTAACTTGGAGTAGCACAATGTGCAATTACAAAGAGAACACTCCAACAAAAAGGAATATATGTGAAAGTGCTAAAAAAAAGACTGGTTGGGTGCTATGTCCCCCAATGAGCCAAGCGGGAAAGAGATTTTATGTTAAGTACCAAAATCTTGTTTTCTCATCCATATCATTGGAGGACACGGCTGAAGACCGTGGGACATTCCAGAGTAGTCCCTGGGAAAATATAGAAGGATGCATGCAGTCAGTTTATAGTAGTCTGTAAACTCTCTGACCAAGGGAGGCATCCGTGGATGCAAAGGTATGCACCCAGTAGAACTTTGAAAAGCTGTGCAAAGAGGTCCATTTAGTGACATTACACACCTGCATAGCGGAAGCCTTGTTGTGTACTGCTTATGAGGAACCCACCGCCCAAGTGGAATGCACTGTAACGTGGAACGGAGGTGCCTTGCCCATTGCACTTTAGGTCTCTACCACCGCTAATCGGCTCCAGCAACAGAAGACAACCTTGAAAGCCGCAAGGCCATGCCTTGGGCCATCAGGGATTATGAACAGGGAATCAGAAAAAAAGCCACTAAGAGTGAGATAGGTCCACAAAGCTCAAACTAGATCCAGTTTGTGAAGGGTGCGTTCTCTCGGATGAACTGCGGCAGGGCAAAAAGGAGGCAGGATAAGAAGGCGCTCCAGAAATAGAGATAAAACCAAATATATAGATAATATAAGTAACAGTGGACTCACCTGGTATGGAGCATTCCGCAAGACAGGACTTCACAATGTCCTCATTAAGGTACAAAGCAGACAACACCTTGTGGCCAACCCACCTCATCCTAAGGGTTGGCTGACAAGGCTGGAAGTTCAGAAACCCGGCGAATGGAGGTGGCCACTACCAAGGAGGCCACCTTCTTGGTTAAAAGGTGTGCTGGAACTTCAGCTAATGGCTCAAAAGTATGAGAGACTGTATCACATCCAGTACTAGATTAAGGTCCCAAGATGGGACTAGAGCATGGTATGGACGGGGTCAGCAAGCCCCTGTAGAAAAATACGGACAGCCGACTTTGAAGCCAGTGGACGATGAAAAAAGTATAGATGGAGCGAATACTTGACCTTTCAAGGAATTAAAGTTCAGGCCCATATCCAGACCCTTCTGAAGGAAGGATAGAAGGTGGAATAAAGAAAAACGCATAGGATGAAAGTGGCGCTGTTCCCCCAGAGAACTTTTTCTAAAAACGATTATAAAGTGGAGGATTTTCTACCCTTCATCATAGTTTGAATGACATGTTCTGCAAATGTATGGGCTCAACCGTCACGTTAAACGAAGACAAATTCAGATGGAAGAGGGGTCCCTGTGGGAGAAGAACTTCTCGAAGAAGAAGACGCCACATACAGTCGACGAGAAAGTTGACAAGATCTGCGTATCACACACGACAGGGCCAATCCAGTGTGATTAGAATTACCAGGAGGCCTTTCATCTTGAGAAGTCGTGGGATTGGTGTGAAGAGGGGAAACTTTAATTCTATTCATGCAAGTACTAGTGCATTCACAGCTCGACCTTGAGGGTCCTGAGACCTGGACACAAAGATTGGTAACTTGTAATTCTGGATGCCATGAGGTTGATGTCCAGTTGACCCCACCTTCGACAAAGTGCTCAAAAGACTTTTGGGGAATAGTTTCCATTCTCCTGGCTCGACTTTCTCACTGCTATCCAGCTGTCCACTCCCAGTATGAGGATCTTCAGCCCATAGCAAGATTTTCACTGCTTCTGCCATGACCTTCGTGCTGCAGGTCCCGCCTCGATGATTTATGTACGCAAAGACCGATGCATTGTTGGCTTGGACCCTAACTGTGAGACCTGTCAGCTGGGGTGCGAACATGTTTATCGGTAGAGTGGATTCTTGTCTGGTTCAAGTGTCTTGTGCCATGAGACTTTGCAGAGAATCCCCGCAGCCGAAGAGGCTTGCATTTGTGGTCAGTACCTGCCATTGGAGGGTCATAAAAGAGGGTCCAAGATGGATCCATGGGGAACCCATCCATCAAAAAAGGGAGTGCTATATCTGTAAAGGCATTCAGATCTTGTGATCTAAAGAGACAACTGGAGGGCCAAGTGTGAAATAGCCTTAAAGGAAGAGACCATCAGCCCCAGCACTCTCATGCAGTGACGAACAGTCAGGGTTTCGGAGTTCGCAGAGAGAACACTTGCTTCTGGAGAAGATGTAGTTTTGGTGGTGGCCTGTGATGTATCAAAGGAGAGACCCAGAAAGTCCAGACATTGCAACGATGAGGGGTAAGACTTGGGATGGTTGATTATCCATCCAAACCTGGTCTGGGTGTCCAAACTGATGCGGAGACTTTCCAGGTTGGCCGACAGGGTCAGGGTTTTTACTATGATGTCTTTGAGATAGGGAATGGCAACTATGTCTTAGAGTGGAGGATAGCCATCAGTGACACCATAACTTTCTTGAACACTCAGGATGCTGTGACCAACCCAAAAGAAAGGGACGTGTGTTGACAGTGATTTGACCGGATGGCAAAGTGGAGAAACTTCTGCTGCACTCGACAGATGGGGATGTAAATATAGGCATCCTTGATGTCGATGGATTACAAACTCCTTTGATTCCATGGATACAATGACAGATCTCAGTGATAGCATTCTGAAGTGTCATAAATTGGCATACTGATTCAACATCTTCAGGTCCAGAATGGGTTTGATGTTGCTGTTCTTCTTTGTAACCAAGAATAGATTGGAATAGAAATTCGCAAAGAACTGAGACGGAGGTGTCGGAACTATGATGCCTTGAGAAAATTGGTTGTGTATCGCCCAAGCCAAAGTGCTGGCCTTTGAAGCGGACTTCAGAATTCTGGAGCTAAAGAAGCAGTCCAGAGCTGGGGTAAAAAAATTCTATGGCATAGCGTGAAGATACGACTTCCCGAACCCAGACATCCGATATGAGGGCGAGTAGAGTGTCTCTGAATAGGGAAAGTCATCCCCCCCGCCCATCCTGTATAATTTAGTGTGGACCACTCTTCATGCTGAGGGCTATGGTCGGGAGAGCCAGGAGGGTCTTGGTTTAAAGGAGGGCCTTCATTTTTGTTTCTGTGTTTTTGTAATATTTGAGCTCCGGGGACTAAAATGGCGAAAGGAGCAAAATTGAAGTCTTTTCTTCTACAAGCTCTTTTATGTCTGCATATATTTTGTGGTAGGTGGGAAATTTTCCCACCAGTGGCTTCAGATATGATCACATGTAGTCTGGCGTCAAGCAGCCAACAAAAGGGAGACCTGTTAAGGACCTCTTAGAGGAGGCATCTACGTCCCAGGATTTTAGCCACAGGGTTCGGCGCGCGACTACTGTAGCTGATACTAATAGTCTGGCTGCATCGAGGGTAAATTCACAGATAAACTTCCCTGCGTAGTTTATCTGATGTGCAATGTCTGCCAATTCTTTCGAAGGAGAACCAGAAAGAATATCCCTGTGAAGTTGCTTGGCCCATTCAGTAGTGACCTTGCTTACCCAAGAAAAAAAAAAAAAAGACAAAAACCGAAGCCAGAAGAGATTCCATTTTCCTGTCGCGCACCTCTTAAAAAGACAAACCATACGTTGTGGCAAGAGCATTGTGTTTCACCAAACAGGACACTGGTGGATCTACTGCCAGTGAAGATGATCATTTTTTCACTAACTCTTCCAGAAGAGGACACATGAGGTATACATGAGTGTTTGTCGGGAAGGTTAAATTCCTTGGATAATACATTGTTGAACTCTGTATGGGGAGGAAAGGCCTTTGGAGAATTTTTTTGGCATCTGAAGGAAACCATCACCCCTCATGTAGTAGGTGTGAGATCTGACCCCTGGAGGGCATCCTTTATGGTGACCCTCAGGCGATCCACCATAGTAGAAAGCTTATAAGCCTGTTCTTTGTCCAGATCAGAATCTGAGGGGCACTCAGACAGTTCAACCTCTCAGCGACTACTGTCTAACTCAGGAGGAAGGTTCCAAACACATTCTGAGAAGGGCTGGACAGGAGGACGATGCAGGGGATCGAGATGACTGCCTTCTGCCCGAAGGCCTAGTTCTCTTCCGTGGCCTAGCCTGGGAGGAAACCTGCGTGAACTCCAGTCTGTCTAGAACTGCAACGCAGCATAGCCTGGAGAGCAAAACCCTGTAAATCATTACATACTTATCAGAACAGGATTATACAAACCCAAGTCAAAAAAAGTTGGACCGCTGTGTCAAAGGTAAAGAAAAAAAAATAAAAGAATGCAAGGATTTGGAAATCGCATCAAATTATATTTTGTTCACAATAGAACATAACGGAGGGGGAGGGGCATGGCTTCAGATCATTTAAAAAAATGATTAAATTTAGAAATCGATGGCAGCAACACATCTCACAAAAGTTGGGACGGGTAACAAAAGGCTGGAAAGGTAAGTGGCACTAATGAAAGACAGCCGGAGGGTCAACTTCACATATTTATACAGTCACATGACTATATACATAGAATGCAATTGTTCTCAATGAGAGAAACCAAGTCATCCTGTAGATGTGATACCTTGTAATGGCTAACAAAAATACAGGATGTTACAGCAGCTTTCAGACCTCTCAGGGTCCTTCCTCAGGCATAATGGAACAAATCTGGATGGGACATATTATAAATATATTTCCCCAGTCGTCTCCACGACAGCACCACTTGAGATTGGACAGGAACACACTGAGAGGTTAAAGGGGTTGTCCCGCGCCGAAACGGGTTTTTTTTTTTTTTCAACAGCCCCCCCGTTCGGCGCGAGACACACCCGATGCAGGGACCTAAAAAAAAATCCGCACAGCGCTTACCTGAATCCCTGCGCTCCGGTGACTTCTTACTTACCGGTTGAAGATGGCCGCCGGGATCTTTTCCCTCGGTGGACCGCAGCTCTTCTGTGCGGTCCATTGCCGATTCCAGCCTCCTGATTGGCTGGAATCGGCACGTGACGGGGCGGAGCCACACGGAGCCGCTCTCCGGCACGAGCGGCCCCATTCAGAAAAGAAGAAGACCCGGACTGCGCAAGCGCGTCTAATCCGGCGATTAGACGCTGAAAATTAGACGGCACCATGGAGAAGAGGACGCCAGCAACGGAGCAGGTAAGTGAATAACTTCTGTATGGCTCATAATTAATGCACAATGTACATTACAAAGTGCATTAATATGGCCATACAGAAGTGTATAACCCCACTTGCTTTCGCGGGACAACCCCTTTAAAAGCTCCCCCCCTTCCCCCCTTTCCTCAGTGTCTTCCTGTCCTGCCAGGAGGCAGGATCTCTGAGAGGAGCTGGTGGAGAAGCCAGCCAAAGCACGGGTGGATCGGAGGGCAGTGGGTCAGCCTGTCCTCCCTTCCCAGCCAGACGACTCCCGGGACGCCACATGGGGTGGTAACCCCCGGGCCAGGTTCCTCCCGCGGCGGCCCATGGGGGGTACAAAGCGGGAGCCTCAGTCCCCCTCCTTGTATAGTCACAGCGTGGCGCTCCAGGAAGCCCTTTTACGGCGGGGGGAGGGGCGTCGCGTCACGTGTCCAGCGTGGTGACATCACGCTCGCATCAGGAGCCGCACGGAGGGGGCGGGGCTTAGTGCAGGAGCGCGAAAATTCAAAATAAGGAACCTGAGAGAAGCCAGAAGGTTGACCAGCACTACAGGTCGCAGGGTGTCTGCAGCACCGGTACAGTAATGAGTGCTCAAGCCCCAGAGATAGCTGAAGCCTCAGCGGCCGTAAGTAGGCAGTGCGGCAAAAAATACAAAATGCAAAATCCAATGTATTGTATATGGAAAAATTGCATATTTACCCGCAAAAAATACTTTCCCTTTTTTTGTCAGGGGGATAAAAAAAGACATCCCCCCCAGAACAAAACCCAAAAAATGCGTGGAGTGCGGGACGAGACTGCCAGCTACGTACCAGGAGGCCTCTATGCAAGGCATGCGTAGCTAGGCTAGTCAAAGAGGAATCGGGATTCATGGACGACGTTAGGAAGCTGGTGAAGGAGGAGGTTCGATCAGCCCTAACGTCACAGCTGGCGCCGCCAGACAAACGCCAGAAAAAGGCGTATGTTCCCGACGAGCCTTCCAACTCCGAGAGTTCTATCAGGTCGGAGCAAGAGGAACAGGCGGCCGAGGAGTCCTCAGACAGTGAGGACTACAAAAGATACTTATTCCATCAGGACGATTTAACGGAATTGATTAAGTCAGTCAGGGCTACACTAAAAATGGAAGAGCCCAGAGAACCACGCACCCTGCAAGACGAGATATTCGGGGGACTAGGGGAGAGGCACAAGCATACCTTCCCTGTCCACAAAAACAGCACTAGAATTATCCAAAAGGAGTGGAAGAAACCAGACGCAGGTTCCTTCTCCGCTAGAGGGGTAAAAAGAAGGTACCCATTCAAGGAGGAAGTTTGCGCAAGCTGGAAAGGGATACCCAAGGTAGACGTCCCAGTGGCCAAAGTAGCTAGGAGGACGAGCCTGCCCTTTGAGGACGCCGCACAGTTAAAAGATCCCATGGATCGCAAAGCCGAAGGCCTTCTAAAGAAATCATGGGAGGCAGCGGAAAGCATACTTAGGCCAGGGATCGCAGCCACTTGTGTGGCGCGCACTCTGGGGGTATGGCTAGAACAGCTACAGCTACACCTAACCGATAAGACGCCAAGGGAACAGATCCTAAATTCTCTTCCTATCCTGTGTATGGCAACAAACTTTCTAGCGGATGCCGCGGCCGAAACGGTTAAACTCTCGGCAAAAGCTACAGCCCGGTCTAACTCAGCCAGAAGAGTGTTATGGCTGAAATCATGGTCAGGCGACCTAGCCTCAAAAAATAAACTATGCGCCCTCCCGTTCTACGGCCAGTTTTTGTTCGGACCAGACCTAGACAAAATCCTGGAGAAGGCGGCCGACAAAAAGGGATTCCCTGAAGAAAAACCGCAGAGAGGGAAGACCTTCTTCCGAACCCCAGGGAAACAGCCCGAGGCAAGGGCAAGACAGGCCGCTGGAGTTACCCCAAGGGGGGCAGAGGGAGAAATATCCTCTTTAATCCCCACCAGGGGGAGCCCAAGCAGAGACCCTGACGCCAGCTCCGTAGGGGCAAGGCTGGGGAACTTTGTGGACCAATGGGCCGCAATTTGCGAAGGCCCATGGATCCCAAAGATCCTACAGCAGGGATACCGGATAGAACTGGTGTCCCTCCCCAGAAGGAAATTCATTATCACAGGAGGCTCAGGGCAACAGTTACACTTACTAAGGCAGAGCGTTTGGGGCCTGCAACATCTAAACGCAATATCCCCCGTACCGCAAAACGAGGAAACTCAGGGCCATTATTCCAGGCTCTTCCTAGTAAGAAAACCCTGCGGGAAACAGCGGATGATAGTGAATCTGAAGCTTTTGAACACCTGTGTCAAGTACAGGAAATTCAAAATGGAGTCCATCTCCTCAACGATAAAGTTGATCCCCAAAGGGGCCTACATGGCATCCATCGATCTGAAGGACGCTTATTTCCACGTACCGATCCACGAGGGGTCCCAAAGATACCTAAGGTTCGCAGTGGATATGGGCAAAGGAATAGAGCACCACCAATTCAGATGCCTGCCCTTCGGGATCTCCTCAGCACCCAGAATTTTTACCAAAATTATGGCAGAGGTAGCCGCCTACCTGAGGAAAAAGTCGATCCTAATAATACCCTACCTGGACGATATTTTGATAATAGCAGAGTCCAGGAAACTACTAACGAAACACCTAGAGATAGTGCTAGAACTCCTCCAGTCTCTAGGATGGATCATAAACTGGGAAAAATCCAGCTTAGACCCCGACAGGAAGAAGACGTTTTTGGGCATAACGCTCAACTCAGAATTACAATGCTCCTGCCTGCCCGAGGAAAAAATACAAAAAATCCAAAGGCTGGTCAGATCCTTCCTACAGAAACGATCATGCACAATTCGGGAAGCCATGTCTCTCCTGGGAAGCCTAACATCATGCATTCCCGGAGTAGCATGGGCCCAGGCTCACACCAGAGCTCTACAGGCCTCCGTCCTATCCACATGGGACAAAAAGCAGTCCTCGCTAGGGACAAAAATGTACATCCCTGCGTTGGTGGACATCCCCAGCGAACCTGCAGGAAGGGGTTCATTGGCTACAAAACCCAGCCACGCACATCACAACGGACGCAAGCGCCTGGGGATGGGGAGCGCATGTGGGGAACCAGTTCTTTCAGGGCCCGTGGTCCCAAAGGATAAAAGAACAATCCTCCAATTACAGAGAGCTACAGGCTGTATGGCGGGTCCTACAGCAGTTAGGAAACTCGCTACGGAACCAGCATATAAAGATACTGTCGGACAATACCACCACGGTCGCCCATATTCGGCACCAGGGGGGCACAAGGTCTCCTGCCCTGCAAAACATTTCGCAGAAAATCTTCCACTGGGCAGAGGGCCGGATCCTTTCAATCACGGCAACACACTTAAAAGGGACGCTAAACCAAAAAGCGGACTTCCTCAGCAGGAGGCAGATAGACCCAGGAGAATGGTCTCTCTCCCTGGAGGCATTCAGAATCCTGACCAACTGGTGGGGGACCCCACAATTGGACCTATTTGCAACCAGGGAGAACGCCAAAGTAGGCAATTTGTTCTCCCTCTGGCCAGGAGATCGTCCTACAGCAATAGACGCCCTAGGCCAGGACTGGGGAAAGGGGCTAGCGTACGCGTTTCCTCCGATACCGCTGATCCCCAGGGTCTTACAACATTTCTGAACCCAGGTATGCACGCTAATCCTGGTGACCCCCTTCTGGCCCAAGAGAAGTTGGTTCGGTCTTCTGACAACATTGAGTGTCCAGGACCCAGTCACCTTTCCGACCTGGACAGATCTGCTATCACAGGGGCCACTGAACCACCCGGGCTTAGACAGACTCCAATTAACAGCATGGCTCTTGAGGAATCCTCACTAAGGGGGAAGGGATTCTCACAAAGAGTGGTAGAAACGTTAATGTCCAGCAGAAAAAAGACGACCCACCTTATCTACCAGAAGGTTTGGAGAAGGTTCTCCTCATGGAGACAGGGAAGGGATTCCGGGGAGTCTATCCCGAGCATCCCTTTGATCTTAGCATTCTTGCAGGAGGGCCTAGAGATGGGCCTCTCTCCAAGCATCCTGAAGGTCCAGGTCGCAACCCTTAGCGCCATATGCGACACAAAGTTCACGGACAACAGATGGGTCAACAGGTTCCTGACAGCAGCAGCTAGATTACGACCTAGACCCATAAACCTTGTTCCAGACTGGAACCTTAATTGGGTTCTAAGGGCCATGTCAGCGGAACCATTCGAGCCGATCGAAGCACTACCCATAAAAATGCTTACGATCAAGACCGTTTTCCTAGTAGCCATCACGTCCGCAAGGAGGGTTAGCGAGCTGCAGGCCTTGTCCATTCGCCACCCGTTCCTGAAAATCTCGGACACCAAATTAGTATTTAAAACGGACCCTGCCTTCATGCCAAAGGTGGTATCACATTTTCATAGGTCCCAGGACGTAATAATTCCCTCATTTTTTAGTAAACCTAAAAACGAGGAAGAAAAAACCCTAATCTGCCTGGACGTCAGTAGAGCAGTCCTAGGCTACTTAGAGGCGACAAGCCACTGGAGACAGGACAACAACTTGTTCATCCAGTTCAGTGGCCCAAATAAAGGGAACAAAGCAGCGAAAAGCTCCATAGCCGGGTGGATCCGCCTAGCCATCATAGAGTCCTACAAAGCCCTCGGGAAGGAAATCCCCTTAGCTCTTAAAGCCCATTCTACAAGGGCAGTAGCGTCCTCATGGGCCGGACATAGCTCAGCCTCGGTCGAGCAGATATGCAAAGCCGCAGTCTGGAAGAAACCCCACACGTTCATTAACCCCTTCACGACCAAGGACGTACCGGTACGTCGTGTGGCCGCAGGGTATGTATGAAAAGAGGTTGCGATGCAACCTCTCTTCATACAGTGTGGGCGTCAGCTGTTTATAACAGCTGACACCCGCGGGCAATAGCCGCGAGCGGCCGCGCGGCCATTAACCATTTAAATGCCGCTGTCAATTCTGACAGCGGCCTTTAAATCCCCCGAACGATGTTCGGGGGTCCCGCACGGTCCCCCCGAGGTGAGATTGGGGGAGCCGTGCAGGTGTCATGGCAGCCGGGGGCCTAATGAAAGGCCCCAGGGCTGCCCTAACAGACTGCCTATGAAGCCATCCACACAGGGTGGCTTGATAGACTGCCTGTCAAAAAGCAGTATGACGTAATGCTATAGCATTACGTCATACTGCAGGAGTGATCAAAGCATCGCATCTTAAAGTCCCCCAGGGGGACTTAAAAGTAATGTAAAAAAAACAATCAATAAAGTTTTTTTTAATTGAAAAAAAAAAAAAAGTTGTAAAAGTTTAAATCACCCCCTTTTGTCATATCTATTATTAAAAAAATCTAAATAAATTAAAAATATGTATTTGGTATCGCCGCGTCCATAAACGTCCGAACTATCAAAGTAGCGCATTATTTTTCCCGCACGGTGAACGTCGTCCGAAAAAAAAAATAAAGAACGCCAGAAATGCACTTTTTTAGTTACCCTGTCTCCCAGAAAAAATGCAACAAAAAGCGATCAAAAAGTCGTATGTATTCCAAAATGGTACTATCAGAAACTACAGGACATCCCGCAAAAAATGAGACCTTGCTCAACTACGTCGACGCAAAAATAAAAAAGTTATTGCGCGCACAAAATGACCGCAGGAAATAATTGAAAAAAATTTAATGTCTTTGAAAAAAAAAACTATACAAGTTTGGTATCCTAGTAATCGTACCGACCCATAGAATAAAGTTATCATGTCGTTTTTGTTGCCGTTTGTGCGCCGTAAAAACAAGACGCACTAAAAGATGGCGAAATGTCGTTTTTTTCCCCATTTTACTCCACTTAGAATTTTTTAAAAGTTTTTCAGTACATTATATGGTACTTTAAATAGCACTATTGAAAAATACAACTCGTCCCGCAAAAAACAAGCCCTCATACAGCGACGGCAATGGATAAATAAAGGAGTTACGATTTTTTTAAAGGGGGGAGGAAAAAACGAAAATGGAAACAGAAAAATGGCCGCGTCATTAAGGGGTTAAACACTATAGGGTAAAAGTGCAGCAGGACGAGGACATGGCCTTCGGCCGCAAAGTCCTCTCGGCCGCAATCCCACCCTAGGGAAACTTTAGTTGGTACGTCTCAATTGGTGCGGTCGTGGAGACGACTGGGAAAAAATGGATTATACCTACCTGATAATCGGGTTTCCAGTAGTCTCCACGACAGCACCCGTACCTCCCCCCCCCCCCTAAATGGATAGAAAGAAACTATAGAATATAATATAATTTTATAATCAACAAAAAACCCCGGTTAAGGGAAGGAATGTAAGTTTAGCTCCTGCCCCGGCAATTCGTTAGAATTCACTGAGGAAAGTGGGGAAGGGGGGGGGAGCTTTTAACCTCTCAGTGTGTTCCTGTCCTATCAGGAGGAGGCAATCTCAATTGGTGCTGTCGTGGAGACTACTGGAAACCCGATTATCAGGTAGGTATAATCCATTGTTTATATTACACACAGAAATGTTCACACATGAAATGGCCAAAAATCTGAGACTAATTTGTACCGGACAAGATGAGCAGAGAAGTAAATACTTCAATCAGTCCACTGGGAAGGAATGTGACCGCTTTATGATCTCCATATTGGTGCTAGGAGGTCACGGGCCGGTGTGTCATGTCTCCCTCAGACCTGCAAATAAGGACCATGAACCAATACCTCTGCAGCGCCACCTATTGGTTGGCAGCATTGCTTCAAATCCATATATGAATATTTCCAAGTCTTTAAAACAATGAGAATTGTGGAAAATACCCCTTCTGGGTGCTCCTCCCGGGGAGGAGACAATGCCTTCCCGAAGCACCCACCCCCCAGGTGTGTTTGTTTGTTCCCCCCTTCTAGGTGCTCCTCCCGGGTAAGAGACAATGCCTTCCCGACGCACCCACCCCCCAGGTGTGTTTGTCCCCCCCTTCTGGGTGCTCCTCCCGGGGAGGAGACAATGCCTTCCCGAAGCACCCACCCCCCCAGGTGTGCTTGTCCCCCCTTCCCCGGGGCGCCCTCCTTTAGACCTTTCATATTCTCCACTGATTCAAGAACTCCGCTCCGAGGTTCATTCCATTATTGAGGGTCTCATAGATGGTCATACATGTATACTCCCAACACTTCAGTGATACAAGATCATCATTTATTTTCGTTCAAAACGTTTTTATGGGGTCAGAGTAAACATACAATGTGGAACAAACCACTCTTTAAAGCAAATGCAAACATGCCGTCCGTAGGGCCATAACACTCACAACCTTCATTCACACCAGCAGGGGGCCTACATCTAAGAAAACTCCATCCAGGATTTTCATCTAATACAAAACGAACCAACCAGACATGAATAAAGACAGGGTAAAGAGCAAGGAAAGGAGAGAGGGGAAGTAAAGCCACGCCAAGATCGTGGGTGGGGATGGTATACAGGAGGGCAAAGGGATGAAAGTGCAGTAAGAGGGAGGGGCTAAGGAGGGCTGAGGGATGGGTCTTCGTAATGCCTCCTAGAGGATCTTGGATGCATATAAGATGTATTCGCTATGAGCTAAGTGATTAAGGACGAGGGCTTTACCCCGAAGCGCCAGCCGACTCAGGAGCCACCTGGTCCCCCGACTCCCAGGCAGACACAGATGAGTGAAGTACTTCTGGCGTGGCTAGACCCGGGTAAGATCATGTGTTTTTATAAGCCATTAAAAGGTATCCTATCTACAGGATTACTGGGTTTCTCTTAGTGAGGACAATAATATATCGCCCTACTGGCGACACCGGACCAAACCTTTTCTATGTTTTGTGTATAAATAGAGCCTGTTAGAGAGGCCGAGTCTCTCAGGAGTAGAGATGGTCAGAGGTCACCGATCTGCGGGAAACTGCAGCTAATAATTGTGGGACAATGTCAGAAAAAGGTTCCTCAGCGCAAAACTGTGAAGACTTTGAATATCCACCATCTAATGATAACATAATACCATCAAGAGATTCATGGAGTCTGGAGAACTTCATGTGCACAAGAGACATGGCCAACAGTATAGATTGTATGCTGGAGGTCTACGGGCCCTCAGGCGGCACCGCATTATATACAGACATGATTCTGTAATGCCAATCACTGCAGGGCTCAGGAATACCTCCAGGAATCACCGTCTGTGAACAGTGTGGTGCAAATATACTTGGGCATTCATGGCCCTCCATCTGTATCCATAGAGCCATGAACGTTCACTGTGTAAGTTATAAGGATTGTATATCTGAGTCTTACAGACCTGCTGCAGACCATGTTAGTATCTGCAGAGTGTCACCATGGTCTTGTTACTCCACCACCAGTGTCTATAGAGTCTTGTGATCTATTGTCTAATTAATCATGTAAATCTCTCATCATTGTCTTAGGCCTGAACTAGAGCCTGATGTATACTTGAAGCTTAGTGCGGTCATTGTTTTAGGAACCAGTTTTGTTTGTCTGATGGTCACTTCAGATTGTGACCTTTTCGGACAAGCAGGTCCATGCTTGTCCGAAAGCAATAGATCATAGTAAGTATAACCGACAGGAGGGTTTGGGGAGTTAGAAGCATGTTGGACCTGTGATGGGGAACGTCCTCTCACGTTGCCGTTCCCAAGAGGCCTCCTGTTCTCCGACTTTTGCTTCTCCGGTTGGTGTACAAAGCAGATAGGTATACCGAAGGCTCCTGGTGATGGGAGTATTGATGTAGCCACTGTTTAAGAATGGTTTACAGAACTTCTATGTAATATCCCCTATTGGTATACTGTGTTGTATCCGCCCACTTGTCCTTCTTTAAAGCCGTATCCGAACTTGTTGTTTTCAAGTTAGCTAAACACACCGTTCCCGGTACAATCCCCAAATGCAGGTTCTAGATGTATCATGCAAAGAAGAAGCCATGTATCAACACAATCCACAAGCACCGGCGTTTACAATGGAGAGCTGTTCTGTGGTCAGAGGAATCAAAATATGAAAAGCTTTTAGGAAGCCACGGATGTCGTGTCCTGCGGACTCCAGAGGAGAGGAACCGGCCAGCTTATGATCAGCGCCGTCCTGCATCTCTGGTGGTACGGGGTGGCATTAGTGCCTATGGCACGGGCAGCGCACACATCAGTGCTGACCGTATATACAGTATATAGAGGTTGTAGAAGGGAAAGCCTTGCATATAATGCTAAGCCCCATTCTGCATCCATCATAACAGCAATTGGTCTCCACACTTCCCAGACTGTTGTAAAAAGAAGAGGGGGTGCTACACCCTGGTCGGCACGGCCCCGGACCGACTTATCAGATGTGTTGCTGCCATCAATCTCTAAGGAAGTTCATTTTTTTAAATAAAATGGAATAATGCCCCCCCCCCCCAATATGTTATGTGTTCAACTGGGAATAAAACACGATTACAGGAGATCGCCACATTGTTATATTCTGTTTTTCTTTACATTTACATAATTTGGAATTGGGGTTGTATATAACAGGGTGCTTCACAGAGAACGGTGTAGAAGAAAAGTGGAAGGAACATATAAGAGTCAGAGTGACCTGAGGAACAGAAGAACTCTAAGTTTGTAGCTGCACCTTACAGATGTTGGGTGTGGGCACCATTAGGGGCAGATGTTGGGTGTGGGCACCATTAGGGGCAGATGTTGGGTGTGGGCACCATTAGGGGCAGATGTTGGGTGTGGGCACCATCAGGGGCAGAGGTTGGACGTGGGCACCATCAGTGGCAGAGGTTGGACGTGGGCACCATCAGTGGCAGAGGATGGACGTGGGCACCATTAGGGGCAGATGTTGGGTGTGGGCACCATTAGGGGCAGATGTTGGGTGTGGGCACCATTAGGGGCAGATGTTGGGTGTGGGCACCATTAGGGGCAGATGTTGGCAGCCCAGTTCTGCCCACACGTCCTGGCCTATCCTCCATCACCATTTCCACTAGCGGAGATGCGCTGTTTTAGGCCGTCTAGTCCCACCAACAGTCCCACATCAATCATCTGTAAGGTGCAATAAAAACTTGAAGAGTTCTTGTGTCTTTTCAGGTCATTCTGACGGCTGTCCCTCCAGTTATGATGAGATCAGCTCTACCTTTGCACCGTTTTGTTTGTATCACCGTGTAGCAGGCGGCTTCTGTTATTTCATGGAGAGGCAAAGTCCCTGCAAGAGTTGTAGAGATCTCTAACCTTCTGTAAAAGCTGCAGGTGGCGCCACATACTCCCCACAGGCAATAATAAAAGTTGCATCCAGCAGTGCTTGTTAGTCGCTCTGTAGTCCGCAACAGTGTCCCAGACTGAGCTGAAGCACGTTACCCGCCCATGCCCCTCATGCCCGTATCTCACCTGGTCCTGCTGGTACTTTGCCACGCAGACCTCACCCGCCTCAGGAGTGTAAGCGGTTTTCATGCTACTGGAGTTGGAATACAGATTTTTCAAGGAATTTGTCACTTTGGTGAGATTATCCTCCGATTTCGCATCAAGGGCTTTCACAAAGAAGCTACTTGGGCTTGAAAACTCCACTGCATAAGCCTGAAACAGGAGAGAAGGGGAAGTATGTGGCAGGACGTTCTACACGGAACACTTTATAGATCATAGGTCTACACAAAGATGGCTGCCACACTGCCGGAGTCTGGGCGGCATCTATAAGCCAAAACCAGAAGGTCCGAGACACAGCAGAGGGAGAAATCATCCCAGCACACGGTCTGTTTATTCTCCACTCTTGGTTGTAGCTTATATAATAAATGGCTCCTTTATTACAATTCATGTTCTTCCATTAGAGCCCCCACCCCTTTATTAGAGCCCCAGCCCCCTCTACTAGATCCCTGCCCCTCATGATTGATGCTCCCCTGTACGGTAATTCCCCCCGTGACCCCGGAGTGCAGCATAAAATCACAAATTTTCCGTGGATCAGTTTCAGTGTGAATCCACATTAGATGGAAGATCCAGCGATCGGAGCGACTTCCAACGAGGCCGGTCATCGGTGCCTGACTAGCCGGGGTCTCACCGCCAACCGCGGGGGTTCAATAGTGTAACGGTGTGGAGAGTATACAGAGAATGGCGCGATCGAGGAAAACATCCAGCGAAAGGGGATCCTGCGGACGGAAACAACTCCTCACTGAAAGGGGTCGGAGGAGGATGTCAGGAATCGTTCTCACCAACAGGCTGCACAGTCAGCTGAATACAACGCTGGAGCTCCAACTAACGTGTCCGAACGCACAACTCGCCGTTCCTCCGCACGGATGGTATAACAGCGGGCGACTAGTTCCAGCGCCATTGTGTCTAAGAGAAACAGAAAGACTCCAGCGGGCAAAAGAACGGAAAACTGTGAAAAAAGGATTTTTGACTTACTGTAAAAACCATTTCTCGCAGCGGTCATTGGGGAACACAGGACATGGCTATAGGCTGCTGCCACTTGGAGGCGTAACACTAAGAATGAAAGGCGGCTTCTCCTACGCGGGCGCTACCCGGCCTGATCAGTTTGTACGCCGGCAGTAGAAGCACGAGCTCAGAGAAAACAGTCATAACTCCAAGGAACAAAACTAACCAATGACATCATACTTCAGCAGCAAAGGACATCGTGACATCAGGGAACAATGGACGGGCACAGTGGTCCCCAATGAAGGCTATGATGAAAAGACTTTACTGTAAGTCAATAATACTCCCTCGTCCTCAGGTGTTTCATTGGTGGACACAGGACCATGGAACGCCCAAAAGTAGTCCCTGGGGCAGGAAACAACATGAGGCCTTTGGGGTGAATGCTGAGTCAGCGCTGTCCACCGCACCTTCCTGTAGAATGTGACAAAGGTGTGAAGGGAGGACCAGGTGAGCGATTGAGGGCCGATGCTAAACTTCCCAAGAAGCACCCACTGAACGGGGAGGGTGTGCCGAAACCATGAAGGAGAGGGACAGGGGGTCGCGACACTTCACTCGATAGGCCTCAAGAATGGCCAAGCAGATACACTTACAACCCCATACATCAACCGTCTGGCAAGACAAACGGGGTCGGAGGGCCGGAAGGAAGACAGGCCCACCAAATACAGGCAGATGACTCAACAACATGAAACTTGTGAAGCAGCACCTCCTTGGGATGCGACAGAGATGGGAAGGCAAAACAAGATCCTCATTAAGGTAGAAGTCAGAGACCACCTTTAAAGGAAGGTACCGGAACATCCCGCCCTGGTGAAGGACCAGGAAAGGAGAAAGGCAAGAAGGGAATGTCAGCTCGGAAACCCTGCGAATCAAGGTCACCGCTACTACGAAGGCCACCTTCCAAGAAAAGAGTCACAGAAAGATGTTCTAAAGAGTCTCAGAAGGAAGGGATTGGAGAACCTCCAAAACCAAAGTGAGCTTCCAGGGAGGGGTAGGAAGTCTGTACAGAAGAGCTATATGCACAACACCCTGGAGAGACGTCTTGACATGGAGATTAGAGGATACAGGATGCTGAAAAAGGACAGAAAAGGTGGAGACTTGGCTCTTCAGACAGGTAAGGGTTAAACCCGCATCCAGGCCAGACTGAAGGAAGGACAGAATTGAGGTATGGAGAAAACCATAGAGCAAAATGGCCTGTCCTCAGGGCACCGAAAATAGGCTTTCCAGGTGCGGTGGTAAATCCGAGACAACGACTAAATGCCCACTGGCTCTCAGGACCGGCCATGCTGTTAAATGCAGTAAATTCGGGTGTAGGAGAGGGCCCCGAGACAGACGATAGCGCCAAGCAGGAGGTGAAGGGGAACTTAGGCAACGAGGTTAACCATGTATGTGGACCAACCACGGCGGGGCCAATCTGGGGCCACAAGAATGACATGAACTCTTTCCATCTGGGATCTTCTTGGGCACCCAAAGCAGGAGTGGGAATGGGGGGAAAGAGATAGGGGATAGTCAAACTAAGTCCACAGAATCACAAGAGTGTCTTTCACGATTGCAAGTGGATTGCGAGCTCTGGAGACGAACCTTGTGATTCAAAACGAGAGACCAGGAGGCCAACGCACAGAGCGGCTCAGCATTGGCAAATCAGGGAGAAATCGTCGGGGTGAAGAGACCCTCTCTGGGATTGACATGCCCTCAACAGATGGTCGGCGACCCAGTCGTCTACCCCGGGAATGTGTAACGCTGACATAACTGGGATGTGTTGCTCTGACCAGGACAAGACCCAAGCTGTCACCGTCATGGCTGACCTGCTGCGGGTGCCGCCCTGGCAATTGATGTATGCCACAGTAGTGGCATTGCCCATCTGGATCCGCACAGGATGTGTCTGCTAGATACACTTTCTAATGGCAAAATGGAGAGAAGGATCGCACCGAGCTCACGGATAATGATGGGGAGGCTGGACTCCTGAAGCTTCCAGCAACCCTGAACCATGTGGTGAAGGAACACTCCTCCGCAATCCAAAAAGCTGGCGCCCGTGGTCAGGGCAAGTCAGAGAACTGCAAGGATTGACCATAGAGAAGCCGGGGTAAGTGGAGCCACAAGAGAGATTCTCTCACCCGAATGGGGAGAAGAATGTGGTGGTGCAGGCATAGGAGAGACCGGTCCCAACTGGAGAGGATGAACTCTCTACAGGGGTCTGGTGTGGAACTGCACAAAGGTTATCAAATCCATTTTGAACATTACCTTGCCCATGATCCTAATGCAAAAATGGTGCAGAAGAGGATGATGCGGTCTCAAAAAACAATTCCTGGACTGGAGAGCGAGTCTCTAGTCTGTTGGAAGAAGGAGCCGCACAGCAGAGCTGTCAAAAAGTATCCCCACGAAGAGGAAGACCTGGGAAGGGGAAAGGCAAGACTTGGGCTCGTTGACAAATCCACCGTAACGAGCAAGAATCTCCATGGTCATCCTTGGACTCTCCTGATTCTTGTTTCTGGCATGGGCTGTGATGAGGATGTTGGCCAGGTACAGGATGACAACTCCTCCCCTGGATCTCAGTACTGCCAGGACTTTGAAACACACAGGGAGCCGCGGCCAACTCCAATGGAAGAGCTACAAATTGGAAGTGAGCAGACTGCACTGCAAAGTGGAGAAAGAATTGTTTAGAGGGGGGGAGATACATGAGAAGGTAAGTGTCCTGAAGGTCCACTGAGGACAGAAACTCACTGGGTTCCATGGAGGCTATTACGGAGTGCAGAGACTTCATTTAGAAGTGGGAAGACGGCCATGACGATTGAGACGTTTGAGATTCAAGATGCAGTGGACCGAGCAGTCTCTCTCGGAAATGACAAACAGGTTCGAACAGGCCGGTGAACTGTTATGGAGTGAGACCAGAACAATGATGTCAAGGTCCAAGAGGGAATAAAGAGGGAGCCTGCTTGAAGCCTGAAGCGAAAGAGGAAGAAACAGTTTGGGGGCATAGAGGGAAAATATCTTGTAGCCACTGGAGATCACCTCTTTGACCCCAGCATCCTCAATCACATAGCCAGAAGTCTTGGAACAAGAAGAGGGAAGTTCTCTGGTGGGGCGCCCCTTCAAGAGGAAGAGGACCTGCGAGTCCCGGGCTTAGAGGGGCGGCTCGATTGAAACCAGGGCTTCCAGGAAAGATATGGCTTGAAAGATGGTCTCTTTCTCTGGGGGGCTTTTTCATGTGGGAGGAGGAATATTGGTGAAAGGACCTTAAAAGGGACCGCCTTGCTTTGAGCCACAGGATTCTCCAAATATGTTTGATGTTACCGGAGACTTGAGAAGAACATCTGCTGGACTCCAAAGATATTTCCCAGCATGGACAATCTGATTGGCAAGATTTGCCAATTCTTAGGCTGGACCCAGAAAGGTTGTCGCTCTTGAGCCGGGCAGACACAGACTTAGAGACCTATGTGGCAGCAAAGGCTGAGTGACGGCAGGAGAATGCCCTTCAGTGGCAGGTTTATTATTACTATGTCAGGCCTTACAGGGCAGGCTTCTTAAAGGAGTCAACAATGCAATAAATAACCCGGAAGCTTTCAGATGACAGCTCAGTGCTCTGCACATTTCAGCACTAGAGCTGTCCACAGAAATCTTCCAGGATTTAACTGCATGGTCAGTGCAGCAAGCCCTGGAGATTTTCCAGGCGTGCCACTAAAGGGGTTAAAGGCTGACTTGGTGAGGGCCTCAATGCCTCTTTCTGTGGTCTCCTTGAAGTAAGCTGTATCAGCTAAAGGCAGGGCGATAGACTTGGAGAGGCGTGACACAGCAGGGTCCACGTTGGGGTAGGACACCCATTTAGACAGACGTTTGGGCTTTTGAAAACACTTGTCTGGGTGTTTCTACTCTTTGGTTAGTATTTCATTGAAGTGAGTGATTAGTGAAGAATTTGGGGTACGGCGAGCACGTCTGAAAGACCCCTCTGCTTGGGTGACTCTCCATCCACGTCCTTGAGCTGTAATGTGTCTCAGACAGCAGAGATAGGGCTGTCCACCATATCCTTAGTCTCTGAGAAGCAATGCAAATCCCAAAGACTGGAAAATCTGCAGCAAATCCCTCATGTGTAAACGTGTCCTGATATAGACTACATACAACTGCTCTACCGTAGAGGGGATCGCTTACCTGAAACTCCATCCCCGTACTCAGCGCTTCCCCCAGGATATCACAAAGCATGATCTTTCTTTCGGTCACCTCCACATTCTTGGGGTCAGGAACTTGGGAAGCTTTAGTCTAGAAGTAAACATCAACATAACAGACGTCATTACAGAACATGCATGGAGCTGGACAATTGTACTGGAAGCACCTTAAACGGATTGGCTAGTGCAGATCATGTGATCAGTGCGATGTCCATTGGAGAGTTGGAGGATTGTAGCGGCCATCTTTGGCGACTAAAAAAGGGCCCAGAAGCTGGCAGATCGGAAGGGCCACATCCCAGAAGACCAGCCAATATAACCCCCGCTTTATATGCGGGCCGGAGTCTCCAGGCATTATTAGAACACCCTGCTGATGTCAAAGGACGCCACGCAACGCTCCGCTGTCCCTGCAGCCAACCAGTATATCGCCGAGGCACCGATGTAACTAAAACGACGGGTACAACCGAATGTGTAACCTGGACTCCCCATTGGTCCTTCTGGGTGTCGCATCGGACTTCACACTCATTACAGAAACTCCAGACATAGTGGAACTTTCTGAGTAAATAGCGCGTTGCGTGCGGCTTTTATAGGGTATAACAAGTACAGCGTGCGCAGTCATGTGATCAGCGTGTTCTGCGTACCTCCGCCCGCCCTCCATTGGCATCGTCGGCTTCTCTCGGGGGCTTCACATTGTTCAGCTCTTTTCTGCAAATGAATAAAAAAAGAAACAAAAGCTGAATTTGCTGCATTGAAGGAGTCGGACCACCGAGGACGGTAGCCACTGCTGACCGCTGGGACCCCCACCCATCCCAATAAGCCCAGTGCGTCCCGAAGCTCAGGCAGAGGAGTAAGCGCATGAACACCTCCTCTACATTCACTCGAACGAGACCACCGAAGAAAGCGCAACACTTGAACTAGAGCGACTACTAGCGCCTCATTAGTTCTCTGGTGGTCCCACTGCCATGAGCAGAGCGGCGGGGTGCGTCCTCTATCGCCTGTACTGTGGCTGCATTCTTGTTGGGTAAGACCCCCCACTGATCAGCAAGTTACCTCCTCTCCTGTAGATGGGGTATGACGTGCTCTAGTGGTCCCGGACGCCCTGTGCAGGTGGAATCGTGAAGATTCCCCCAACCCCTTGTCTGTAGTCAGCCCCATAGTAAGAAGTGCGCAGCACAGGGACGGCTCTCCTGAATTACGGATCAGTGTGACAGGCCAGACCTGTGATCTGTACGGGGGGTATAAGACGGCGGGCAGACACTCACGGTACGGTCGGCTTGCAGATCACAGAATGGGCCTTCCAGTCTTGCTTCTGACACTCCACGGAGCAGTAATACGTCTGCCGGCACCGCGAGCAGTTGCTGCTTCCTGCACAAGACAAGACGTCTCAGCTTCTCCAGAAGATTCATCAACATAAAGACAAAAGACCCAAAACTGAAAGTTTAAAGGGGTTTTCTGGGCACAAAATGCAAATTGTGAGAATGGTAAAATCTAGGCGGCCCAGCTAGGTATCGGCAGCCTGCACCCTTCATCCGCCGCTCTGGACCCTCTTCTCCATCCCGCGCAGCCGCTGATCCGCCGCTTGTTTACATGCATCACGTCCGCAGTAAACACAACAGACTGTTACCTACAACTCCCAGCATGCATAGCGCTTGTCTCCCAGGCAGAACTGTAGCTCCGCCCACAGCTCGCGGGTCCTGCAACTTACCAGCACCAACCTCCGTCACTGAGAGAAAGCCCGCTGCAGCCGGGAGACCGGACCGTCAGGCACTCTGTACAGCGCTGGGCTGCCACTCCTGTCCTCCCATCATGCACTGCTCACAGGATGGTGGAGGCTGCGGACAGGGGAGGGAGTAGCAAATGCGGACAAGATGTCGGAGGAAGAGGGGATATTATTCAGGTGGAGGGTCATGTGACAATCATACAGTACCTGGAGGGTCCAGAGAGCCGATTACAGAAGGGCTTATTGTGAGGATGGACATTAGATTGACACTGTTAGTCGGCGCCCAGAAGACCCCTTTAATCTACATGCAGACGTGACACCGGGCAGCACAACCGATGGTTATTTCACGTCCCCCCATGCTTTTATTTTCATGTTCATTCTTTATATTTACTGAATTGATGAGATTTTCGCTACATGAACATGAAGGGTTGGAAAAACAGTTGTGAACGTTATCACCGTCTGCAAGACTTCCTCCGCGAGCAGAAAAATCACAGTCCTCGTTGGCTCGTGTGAGCAGGCATATGGATGCTGCATGGGTCTGAATTGGTGCGGAAAGCCGCAGATCATCTGTACAGGAGACGATCGCGGATTACGCAATTCATACACGGTCATCTGCAGACGGTCTCTCGGTCTCTCTATCCCGACTGCCTCTGCCTCTCCTCACTGCTTGCCGTGTGTGTCGCCATGTCTCGTCTCTCCTCACATTCAGCTTCACTCTTTGCCTTGTCTCCCTCCTCGTGCAGCTGTTCTCATTGCCATCTCTCTCCTTCCCCTGTGTAGCTGCTCCGATTGCCATCTGTTTGCCTCCCTCCTCGTGCAGCTGCTCTAGTGGCCATCTGTTTGCCCCCCTCCCGTGCAGCTGCTCTAACTGCCATCTGTTTGCCTCCCTCCTCGAGCAGCTGCACTGATAGCCATCTGTTTGCCTCCCTCCTCGTGCAGCTGCTCTGGTTGTCATCTGTCTCCACCCCCGTTCAGCTGCACTGATTGCCATCTGTCTTCCGCCCCCGTGCAGCTGCACTGATTGTCATCTGTCTTCCTCCCCCGTGCTGCTGCTCTGATTGCCATCTGCCTTCCTCCCTTGCTTCCTGTGCAGCTGCACTGATTGTCATCTGTCTTCCTCCCCCGTGCAGCTGCACTAATGGCCATCTGTCTTCCTCCCCCGTGCAGCTGCACTAATGGCCATCTGTCTTCCTCCCCCGTGCAGCTGCACTAATGGCCATCTGTCTCCTTCCCCCGTGCAGCTGCACTAATGGCCATCTGTCTCCTTCCCCCCGTGCAGCTGCACTAATGGCCATCTGTCTCCTTCCCCCCGTGCAGCTGCACTAATGGCCATCTGTCTCCTTCCCCCGTGCAGCTGCACTAATGGCCATCTGTCTCCTTCCCCCGTGCAGCTGCACTAATGGCCATCTGTCTCCTTCCCCCGTGCAGCTGCACTAATGGCCATCTGTCTCCTTCCCCCGTGCAGCTGCACTAATGGCCATCTGTCTCCTTCCCCCGTGCAGCTGCACTAATGGCCATCTGTCTCCTTCCCCCGTGCAGCTGCACTAATGGCCATCTGTCTCCTTCCCCCGTGCAGCTGCACTAATGGCCATCTGTCTCCTTCCCCCGTGCAGCTGCACTAATGGCCATCTGTCTCCTTCCCCCGTGCAGCTGCACTAATGGCCATCTGTCTCCTTCCCCCGTGCAGCTGCACTAATGGCCATCTGTCTCCTTCCCCCGTGCAGCTGCACTAATGGCCATCTGTCTCCTTCCCCCGTGCAGCTGCACTAATGGCCATCTGTCTCCTTCCCCCGTGCAGCTGCACTAATGGCCATCTGTCTCCTTCCCCCGTGCAGCTGCACTAATGGCCATCTGTCTCCTTCCCCCGTGCAGCTGCACTAATGGCCATCTGTCTCCTTCCCCCCGTGCAGCTGCACTAATGGCCATCTGTCTCCTTCCCCCCGTGCAGCTGCACTAATGGCCATCTGTCTCCTTCCCCCCGTGCAGCTGCACTAATGGCCATCTGTCTCCTTCCCCCCGTGCAGCTGCACTAATGGCCATCTGTCTCCTTCCCCCCCGTGCAGCTGCACTAATGGCCATCTGTCTCCTTCCCCCCGTGCAGCTGCACTAATGGCCATCTGTCTCCTTCCCCCCGTGCAGCTGCACTAATGGCCATCTGTCTCCTTCCCCCCGTGCAGCTGCACTAATGGCCATCTGTCTCCTTCCCCCCGTGCAGCTGCACTAATGGCCATCTGTCTCCTTCCCCCCCGTGCAGCTGCACTAATGGCCATCTGTCTCCTTCCCCCCGTGCAGCTGCACTAATGGCCATCTGTCTCCTTCCCCCCCCCCCGTGCAGCTGCACTAATGGCCATCTGTTGCTTAGCATAGACTTATCATTGTAACTTCACACTTGCCTGACTGCTGGTGGTGAGCCTGTGCCCCATCTAATGACACCAACATCAGCCACCAAAGATAAAGCAAAGGGGGTCAAAGTGCGGGACAAGAAGAAGCATGGAGGCGTATTTATATTGGATTCCCTAATAACCATAACAGCAGAAAACAGAAAGACCCGATGAAGAACAGTGACTATAAAGTGCCCGATAGTCGTCCCAACGCCGCCGAGTATGGTGATAGAGGCCACTTTATAGGAGACCCCAACAAGTAGTGAACTGCACCTCCTCTGGCCTTCATCATGGCGTCCATCCACAGGTATCGGAGGACCCGGGTGCCCCAAGATAACCTTCCCCTCCGGAGTGGCTCCCCACTAGTATCATCGCTCATCCCCTTCCAATAACCAATGCTCCCGCCTGGCACCACCCCAACAGCACCAATACAGGCTGGTAGAGCGACCAGAGTGACTACACCCGCCACAAATACCCAGGATGATGCACGTCATCCATCCCATCGCAGCGCACAAATGTGACCCCCGGCACCAGCATGCAGCGGCGGACTGTCCTTCAGGTCCAAGCAGTTGTCCCTAGCGTACCGCATGTCCGCCGTGCAGAGGAAGAACCGATTAACCCCTCAGGCTGCCGTCACCGCACAAATACAAATGGGGTCATACATGTGAGGGAGGGTTTCCTGCTGGCACCATGATGTGATGCAGCATACACATCGCGGCGTGGTCTCTTTTTTCCCCCGTGAGCTCACATCCTTATTTCCCCATCGCTGTCGGGGGGGCGGGTGGTTTTTGTATTTTTCAGTGATATTATTTATATAAACTAATAAAAATCCTCAGTGACGGGAAATGGAAAAAACTAAATTAAAAAACACAATTCCACCATTTTTTGGGGGTGTGGGGAGGGGCGGGGCTTGCTTCTATGGCGCACCCGCTGCTATAAGAATGACATGATAACTATTCTGTGGGTCGGTGGGACACAACGATCCCAAATTCATACAGTTTCAGTTTTTTTTCATTGCAACAAGGCTGTAAAGAAGCTGCCCCCCCCCCCCCCCCTTCTGTCCACCATCTACTACTGGCTTGTCGCTGCTGCCATCTACAGGCGGCTGCAGGTATAGGGGCCGCTGGGAAGGACGAGCTGCAGACACACTACAATGTTACAGGGGTCTTCCAAGTTATATAAAACTCGTAAAAAGGGCCAGAAAGGGTGAAAATAGCAAACCACGTCCTGCTCAGCGCTCCGAGCCGCCCCGTCCTCGCCGTCAGCGCTGCAGCTAATCAGGGGTGTCACAATGCCGAGGTCAGCGATTGGCTGCAGCCGTCACGTGTCTGGAACGTCAACGCAAACACGATGGGGGATACCGGCTTGACTGGTGAGGGTCCGACCACTGATCCCAAGAATAAGGGTCCGGCAGGTGCCGCATGAACGGAGCGGAGGGCGTACATACGAGCTGCGCTCAACGCCTTTCAGTGGGAGCGCCGGAGACGGCCGAGCGCTTGTACGCACATGTGTCCCCTCTGTGAAGACCTTCGGGACCCCCGTACTTGAGATGGGTGGGGGTCCGGCAGTTGGACCCCATCAATCACAAAGTCACCCCCTCTATCCTGTGGAGCTCATTCTATC
This sequence comes from Eleutherodactylus coqui, assembly GCF_035609145.1. Lineage (NCBI taxonomy): Eukaryota > Metazoa > Chordata > Amphibia > Anura > Eleutherodactylidae > Eleutherodactylus > Eleutherodactylus coqui. The sequence goes on along the minus strand of NC_089840.1, from coordinate 298,252,830 downwards.
CTGACAGCCTCTAAGGCAGAGAAGCAGTGTAAAGTAGGGAGGAGAAACAGCAAGGGAGAACCTGAGATGCCAAGCAGCATGGAGAGACCATAGCAGTTGTGGAGCAGAGCTGCAGTGTAGAGCATGGCAGAGCAGTGGGAGAAGATCTCACTTAAACAGGAGGCTGATGTCCTTAGGGAGCAGGCGAATAAGTAATCCCCTTCTAAGCGGGCGGTCAGGGCGCTCATCAAACCCCTGACGCCGGCAGGTACATACATATCACACGGACAGCGAGGGGGCGGAGGGACACTTACCTGCCAGCCCGCAGTTGTGGCAGCTCACGGACCGCGGCATTTGTTTTATGGACCTGAAGAATTCATCACCGATACACAGAATATTGTTGAAGGGCATCCGCAGCTTCCTGGTGGTGTGCCGAGCGCCGGCGGTCTGCGGGGAAAGAGGCGCGGTCACCCCGTGTCACAGGACACTGCCAGGCCGGAATTAGACTCATGTTCTGTCATCGAAAGTTGTAAGTGGGGGGCTTACAGGAGAGAGATCCCCTGACCATGAGAGCGCTCAATTTGCAGGACGTGTAATCCCCACCGGCCGCCATTAAGATGGAGGGGCAGCAGAGAGCAGAAGAGCCAATGCTGGAGCAGCAGCACTCCGGAGAGAGGTCTGCAGCCGCGGTGACCGGGGGTCTCTTAGTATAACCGATGCCGAGGAGGTCGGGGGCTAGTCACTGCAGAGAAGAGTTGTCCAGAAGGAGCTACTAGTCAGACTACACCGCCATAGTGTGCGCCGCCTCAGGTGTAACACTAAAACCCCGGATTATTAACAATCCATCCCTGCCAGCGACTGCATGAACATACATGATCGCAGTCCTCGGGGCCCCCCCGACACGTTACAGCGAGGACATCTGAGGCCCCCCCCCCCCCAACACGTCACGGCGGCGTCATGCGAGGGTGCCCCCCCCCCAGGACACGTCACGGCGGCGTCATCCGAAGGGCCCCCCCCCCCCAGGACACGTTACGGCGAGGTCATCCGAAGGGCCCCCCCCCAGGACACGTTACGGCGAGGTCATCCGAGGGGCCCCCCCCCCAGGACACGTTACGGCGAGGTCATCCGAGGGGCCCCCCCCCCAGGACACGTTACGGCGAGGTCATCCGAGGGGCCCCCCCTGACACGTTACGGCGAGGTCATCCGAGGGGCCCGCCCCTGACACGTTACGGCGAGGTCATCCGAGGGGCCCGCCCCTGACACGTTACGGCGAGGTCATCCGAGGGGCCCCCCCCTGACACGTTACGGCGAGGTCATCCGAGGGGCCCCCCCCTGACACGTTACGGCGAGGTCATCCGAGGGGCCCCCCCCCAGGACACGTTACGGCGAGGTCATCCGAGGGGCCCCCCCCCCAGGACACGTTACGGCGAGGTCATCCGAGGGGGCCCCCCCCCCAGGACACGTTACGGCGAGGTCATCCGAGGGGCCCCCCCCCCAGGACACGTTACGGCGAGGTCATCCGAGGGGCCCCCCCCCCCAGGACACGTTACGGCGAGGTCATCCGAGGGGCCCCCCCCCCCAGGACACGTTACGGCGAGGTCATCCGAGGGGCCCCCCCTGACACGTTACGGCGAGGTCATCCGAGGGGCCCGCCCCTGACACGTTACGGCGAGGTCATCCGAGGGGCCCGCCCCTGACACGTTACGGCGAGGTCATCCGAGGGGCCCCCCCGACACGTTACGGCGAGGTCATCCGAGGGGCCCCCCCCTGACACGTTACGGCGAGGTCATCCGAGGGGCCCCCTCTGACACGTTACGGCGAGGTCATCCGAGGGGCCCCCCCTGACACGTTACGGCGAGGTCATCCGAGGGGCCCCCCCTGACACGTTACGGCGAGGTCATCCGAGGGGCCCCCCCTGACACGTTACGGCGAGGTCATCCGAGGGGCCCCCCCTGACACGTTACGGCGAGGTCAGCCGAGGGGCCCCGTGTAATGCCGTACACAAGGTATAAGTAGCTGTAATCCGCCGGCTGACAGTGTACCTACCTCAAGATGGTATACCCGTATGAGCATCCGCGCCATTGGTCAGCCTCAGCCACATTACGTCACAGGTCATACCTGCTTCACCACTACTCCCAGCATGCCCCAGGCTACCTGCCACCACCAAGATGGACGGCGGGGATCAGAGCCGCAGTCACTGGGTGTGATGTCACTAAGGCCCGCAGCGGGTTTCTTCTGTGCGCCTTCTTCACCCGTCCTCCGGCCCTGGGGTCCGTCTGGGGGGCAGATAGTGGCAGTTCTATTTTAGGTGGTGCACAATATGGCGGTTTAGTCTGGCTAGTAACAGTCTTCTGGATAACAGCGCCCTGCGGTGACCGGGGGGCCCGGGGCCCCATGATTGCTCTATGAGACACAGGGACAGAACGATGAGGTCACTTACAGAGTTCTCGGCGTCCGCAGCGCAGTCTCCAGAAGACCCTCGCAGGTGCGCCATGTTCTCCGGGACGTGTCCTACGGGGGCACCAACACAACACGTTAGTGAGGGGCGCCGTACAATGGCTGCTGACGCCCCTCCGCTTCCTTCTATCAGGGATCGTCACATTAATACTGCAGTACAAACAGGCGTCTTATTAGTCGGCGACCGCAGGAGCTTAACCCCTCACTGACTGACAAACACCTTATACTCACCTCACTAACGGCTTCATACCTGCACATATGTCTTTGTAAGGCGGGGGCTCGGCTGACTGCTGACGGCGGGGCTCCTGCTCTAACAGCCAGGAACGGAGAAACCTCAGATCCCCGCAGTTTAACCCCTTACATACTGCAATGAATAGCAACTGCAGCATGTAAGCAGATGACTGGGGGAGGGGTCTCCTGTCACCCACTGGCACCCCGCAGTGCGACTGTAAGGTACCAAGGGGTTCCCAAAGCAGGCGGAGCTCGTCAAGGCCTCCATGTCTGCCATGTAACTCCGCCTACTACACCCCGCCTCCAGCACAGTCTGATGGGCTGCTGTAATGGGCTCAGTAGATTGCAGTACATAAGTAATGCAGTGTACTATACTGGCCAGTTATCACAAATCCAAGTCCTCCTCAGGGGCTAAAAACAGCGACAAAAAAGGTTAATAAAACAAAATACCGCTGTGAGAGTAGGACACAAACTAACAACTCCGTGGGTGACCTGTTACACAACATCAACACATTATACGTCCCCCAGAGAGCAGCCAGTTACATATCCAACACATTATATGTCCCCCAGAGTGCAGCCAGTAACATCTCCAACACATTATATGTCCCCCAGAGTGCAGCCAGTAACATCTACAACACATTATATGTCCTCCAGAGTGCGGCCAGTAACATCTCCAACACATTATATGTCCCCCAGAGTGCGGCCAGTAACATCTCCAACATATTATATGTCCCCCAGAGTGCGGCCAGTAACATCTCCAACACATTATATGTCCCCCAGAGTGCAGCCAGTAACATCTCCAACACATTATATGTCCCCCAGAGTGCAGCCAGTAACATCTCCAACACATTATATGTCCCATAGAGTGCAGCCAGTAACATCTATAACACATTATATGTCCCCCGGAGTGCAGCCAGTAACATCTCCAACACATTATATGTCCCCCAGAGTGCGGCCAGTAACATCTCCAACACATTATATGTCCCCCAGAGTGCAGCCAGTAACATCTCCAACACAATATATGTCCCCCAGAGTGCAGCCAGTAACATCTCCAACACATCATATGTCCCCCAGAGTGCAGCCAGTAACATCTCTAACACATTATATGTCCCCCAGAGTGCAGCCAGTAACATCTCCAACACATTATATGTCCCCCAGAGTGCAGCCAGTAACATCTACAACATATTATATGTCCCCCAGAGTGCAGCCAGTAACATCTCCGACCCATCATATGTCCCCCACAGTGCGGCCAGTAACATCTCCGACCCATCATATGTCCCCCACAGTGCAGCCAGTAACATCTCCAACACAATATATGTCCCCCAGAGTGCAGCCAGTAACATCTCCAACACATCATATGTCCCCCAGAGTGCAGCCAGTAACATCTCTAACACATTATATGTCCCCCAGAGTGCAGCCAGTAACATCTCCAACACATTATATGTCCCCCAGAGTGCAGCCAGTAACATCTACAACACATTATATGTCCCCCAGAGTGCAGCCAGTAACATCCCCAACACATTATATGTCCCCCAGAGTGCGGCCAGTAACATCTCCAACACATTATATGTCCCCCAGAGTGCAGCCAGTAACATCTCCAACACATTATATGTCCCCCAGAGTGCGGCCAGTAACATATCCAACACATTATATGTCCCCCAGAGTGCAGCCAGTAACATCTCCAACACATTATATGTCCCCCAGAGTGCGGCCAGTAACATCTCCAACACATTATATGTCCCCCAGAGTGCAGCCAGTAACATCTCCAACACATTATATGTCCCCCAGAGTGCAGCCAGTAACATCTCCAACACAATATATGTCCCCCAGAGTGCAGCCAGTAACATCTACAACTCATTATATGTCCTCCAGAGTGCAGCCAGTAACATCTCCAACACATTATATGTCCCCCAGAGTGCGGCCAGTAACATCTACAACACATTATATATCATCCAGAGTGCAACCAGTAACATCTCCAACACATTATTTGTCCCCCAGAGTGCAGCCAGTAACATCTCCAACACATTATATGTCCCCCAGAGTGCAGCCAGTAACATCTCCAACACATTATTTGTCCCCCAGAGTGCAGCCAGTAACATCTCCAACACATTATATGTCCCCCAGAGTGCAGCCAGTAACATCTACAACACATTATATATCCTCCAGAGTGCAACCAGTAACATCTCCAACACATTATATGTCCCCCAGAGTGCGGCCAGTAACATCTATAACACATTATATGTCCTCCAGAGTGCGGCTAGTAACATCTCCAACACATCATATGTCCCCCAGAGTGCAGCCAGTAACATCTCCAACACATTATATGTCCCCAAGAGTGCATCCAGTAACATCTCCAACACATTATATGTCCCCAAGAGTGCGGCCAGTAACATCTCCAACACATTATACGTCCCCCAGAGTGCGGCCAGTAAACTCTCCAACACATTCTATGTCCTCCAGAGTGCGGCCAGTAACATCTCCAACACATCCTGTGTCCCCCAGAGTGCGGCCAGTAACATCTCCAACACATTATATGTCCCCCAGAGTGCGGCCAGTAACCTCTCCAACCCATTATATGTCCCCCAAAGTGCAGCCAGTAATATCTCTAATACATTATATGTCCCGCAGAGTGCGGCCAGTAACATCTGCAACACATTATATGTCCCCAGAGTGCGGCCAGTAACATCTGCAACACATTGTATGTCCTCCAGAGTGTGGCCAGTAACATATCCAACACATTATATGTCCCCCAGAGTGCAGCCAGTAACATCTCCACCACATTATATGTCCCAGAGAGTGCAGCCAGTAACATCTCCAACACATTATATGTCCCCCAGAGTGCAGCGAGTAACATCTGCAACACATTATATGTCCCCGAGTGCGTCCCGTAACATCTCCACCCCATTATATGTCCCCCAGAGTGCAGCCAGTAACATCTCCACCCCATTATATGTCCCCAGAGTGCAGCCAGTAACATCTCCACCCCATTATATGTCCCCAGAGTGCAGCCAGTAACATCTCCAACACATTATATGTCCCCCAGAGTGCGGCTAGTAACATCTCCAACACATCATATGTCCCCCAGAGTGCGGCTAGTAACATCTCCAACACATCATATGTCCCCTAGAGAGCGGCTAGTAACATCTCCAACACATCATATGTCCCCCAGAGTGCGGCCAGTAACATCTCCAACACAATATATATCCCCCAGAGTGCGGCCAGTAATATCTCCAACACATTATATGTCCCCAGAGTGGGGCCAGTAATATCTCCAACACATTATATGTCCCCCAGAGTGCAGCCAGTAACCTCTCCAACCCATCATATGTCCCCCAGAGTGCAGCCAGTAACCTCTCCAACCCATCATATGTCCCCCCCAGTGCAGCCAGTAACATCTCCAACACATTATACGTCCCTCAGAGTGCGGCCAGTAAACTCTCCAACCCATTATATGTCCCCCAGAGTGCGGCCAGTAACCTCTCCAACCCATTATATGTCCCCCAGAGTGCGGCCAGTAACCTCTCCAACCCATTATATGTCCCCCAGAGTGCAGCCAGTAACATCTCCAACACATTATATGTCCCCCAGAGTGCAGCCAGTAACATCTATAACACATTATATGTCCCCCAGAGTGCGGCCAGTAACATCTCCAACACATTATATGTCCCCCAGAGTGCGGCCAGTAACATCTCCAACACATTATATGTCCCCCAGAGTGGGGCCAGTAACATCTCCAACACATTATATGTCCCCCAGAGTGCAGCCAGTAACATCTCCAACACATTTTATGTCCCCCAGAGTGTGGCCATTAACATCTCCAACACATTATATGTCCCCCAGAGTGTGGCCAGTAACATCTATAACACATTATATGTCCCCCAGAGTGCGGCCAGTAACATCTCCAACACATCATATGTCCCCCAGAGTGCGGCTAGTAACATCTCCAACACATCATATGTCCCCCAGAGTGCGGCCAGTAACATCTCCAACACATCACATGTCCCCCCAGAGTGCGGCCAGTAACATCTCCAACACATCACATGTCCCCCAGAGTGCGGCCAGTAACATCTCCAACACATTATATGTCCCCCAGAGTGCGGCCAGTAACATCTCCAACACATTATATGTCCCCCAGAGTGCAACCAGTAACATCTCCAACACATTATATGTCCCCCAGAGTGCAGCCAGTAACATCTCCAACACATTATATGTCCCCCAGAGTGCAGCCAGTAACATCTCCAACACATTATATGTCCTCCAGAGTGCAGCCAGTAACATCTGCAACACATCATATGTCCCCCAGAGTGCGGCCAGTAATATCTCCAACACATCATATGTCCCCCAGAGTGCGGCCAGTAACATCTCCAACACATTATATGTCCCCCAGAGTGCAGCCAGTAACATCTCCAACACATTATATGTCCCCCAGAGTGCAGCCAGTAACATCTCCAACACATTATATGTCCCCCAGAGTGCAGCCAGTAACATCCCCAACACATTATATGTCCCCCAGAGTGCAGCCAGTAACATCCCCAACACATTATATGTCCCCCAGAGTGCAGCCAGTAACATCTCCAACACATTATATGTCCCCCAGAGTGCAGCCAGTAACATCCCCAACACATTATATGTCCCCCAGAGTGCAGCCAGTAACATCCCCAACACATTATATGTCCTCCAGAGTGGAGCCAGTAACATCTCCAACACATTATATGTCCCCCAGAGTGCAGCGAGTAACATCTGCAACACATTATATGTCCCCGAGTGCGTCCCGTAACATCTCCACCCCATTATATGTCCCCAGAGTGCAGCCAGTAACATCTCCACCCCATTATATGTCCCCCAGAGTGCAGCCAGTAACATCTCCAACACATTATATGTCCCCCAGAGTGCAGCCAGTAACATCTCCAACACATTATATGTCCCCCTGAGTGCGGCCAGTAACATCTCCAACACATTATATGTCCCCCAGAGTGCAGCGAGTAACATCTGCAACACATTATATGTCCCCGAGTGCGTCCCGTAACATCTCCACCCCATTATATGTCCCCAGAGTGCAGCCAGTAACATCTCCACCCCATTATATGTCCCCAGAGTGCAGCCAGTAACATCTCCAACACATTATATGTCCCCCAGAGTGCAGCCAGTAACATCTCCAACACATTATATGTCCCCCAGAGTGCAGCCAGTAACATCTCCAACACATTATATGTCCTCCAGAGTGCAGCCAGTAACATCTCCAACACATTATATGTCCCCCAGAGTGCAGCCAGTAACATCTATAACACATTATATGTCCTCCAGAGTGCAGCCAGTAACATCTCCAACACATTATATGTCCTCTAGAGTGCAGCCAGTAACATCTCCAACACATTATATGTCCCCCAGAGTGCAGCCAGTAACATGTCCAACACATTATATGTCCCCCAGAGTGCAGCCAGTAACATCTCCAACACATTATATGTCCCCCAGAGTGCAGCCAGTAACATGTCCAACACATTATATGTCCTCCAGAGTGCAGCCAGTAACATCTCCAACACATTATATGTCCTCTAGAGTGCGGCCAGTAACATCTCCAACACATTATATGTCCCCCAGAGTGCGGCCAGTAACATCTCCAACACATTATATGTCCCCCAGAGTGCAACCAGTAACATCTCCAACACATCATATGTCCCCCAGAGTGCAGCCAGTAACATCTCCAACACATTATATGTCCCCCAGAGTGCAGCCAGTAACATCCCCAACACATTATATGTCCCCCAGAGTGCAGCCAGTAACATCTCCGACCCATCATATGTCCCCCACAGTGCGGCCAGTAACATCTCCGACCCATCATATGTCCCCCACAGTGCAGCCAGTAACATCTCCAACACAATATATGTCCCCCAGAGTGCAGCCAGTAACATCTCCAACACATTATATGTCCCCCAGAGTGCGGCCAGTAACATCTCCAACACATTATATGTCCCCCAGAGTGCAGCCAGTAACATCTCCAACACATTATATGTCCCCCAGAGTGCGGCCAGTAACATCTCCAACACATTATATGTCCCCCAGAGTGCAGCCAGTAACATCTCCAACACAATATATGTCCCCCAGAGTGCAGCCAGTAACATCTCCAACACATCATATGTCCCCCAGAGTGCAGCCAGTAACATCTCTAACACATTATATGTCCCCCAGAGTGCAGCCAGTAACATCTCCAACACATTATATGTCCCCCAGAGTGCAGCCAGTAACATCTACAACATATTATATGTCCCCCAGAGTGCAGCCAGTAACATCTCCGACCCATCATATGTCCCCCACAGTGCGGCCAGTAACATCTCCGACCCATCATATGTCCCCCACAGTGCAGCCAGTAACATCTCCAACACAATATATGTCCCCCAGAGTGCAGCCAGTAACATCTCCAACACATCGTATGTCCCCCAGAGTGCAGCCAGTAACATCTCCAACACAATATATGTCCCCCAGAGTGCAGCCAGTAACATCTCCAACACATTATATGTCCCCCAGAGTGCAGCCAGTAACATCTCCAACACATTATATGTCCCCCAGAGTGCAGCCAGTAACATCTACAACACATTATATGTCCCCCAGAGTGCAGCCAGTAACATCCCCAACACATTATATGTCCCCCAGAGTGCGGCCAGTAACATCTCCAACACATTATATGTCCCCCAGAGTGCAGCCAGTAACATCTCCAACACATTATATGTCCCCCAGAGTGCGGCCAGTAACATATCCAACACATTATATGTCCCCCAGAGTGCAGCCAGTAACATCTCCAACACATTATATGTCCCCCAGAGTGCGGCCAGTAACATCTCCAACACATTATATGTCCCCCAGAGTGCAGCCAGTAACATCTCCAACACATTATATGTCCCCCAGAGTGCGGCCAGTAACATCTCCAACACATTATATGTCCCCCAGAGTGCAGCCAGTAACATCTCCAACACATTATATGTCCCCCAGAGTGCAGCCAGTAACATCTCCAACACAATATATGTCCCCCAGAGTGCAGCCAGTAACATCTACAACTCATTATATGTCCTCCAGAGTGCAGCCAGTAACATCTCCAACACATTATATGTCCCCCAGAGTGCAGCCAGTAACATCTCCAACACATTATATGTCCCCCAGAGTGCGGCCAGTAACATCTACAACACATTATATATCATCCAGAGTGCAAACAGTAACATCTCCAACACATTATTTGTCCCCCAGAGTGCAGCCAGTAACATCTCCAACACATTATATGTCCCCCAGAGTGCAGCCAGTAACATCTCCAACACATTATTTGTCCCCCAGAGTGCAGCCAGTAACATCTACAACACATTATATATCCTCCAGAGTGCAACCAGTAACATCTCCAACACATTATATGTCCCCCAGAGTGCGGCCAGTAACATCTATAACACATTATATGTCCTCCAGAGTGCGGCTAGTAACATCTCCAACACATCATATGTCCCCCAGAGTGCAGCCAGTAACATCTCCAACACATTATATGTCCCCAAGAGTGCATCCAGTAACATCTCCAACACATTATATGTCCCCCACAGTGCGGCCAGTAACATCTCCAACACATTATACGTCCCCCAGAGTGCGGCCAGTAAACTCTCCAACACATTCTATGTCCTCCAGAGTGCGGCCAGTAACATCTCCAACACATCCTGTGTCCCCCAGAGTGCGGCCAGTAACATCTCCAACACATTATATGTCAACCAGAGTGCGGCCAGTAACCTCTCCAACCCATTATATGTCCTCCAGAGTGCAGCCAGTAACATCTCCAACACATTATATGTCCCCCAGAGTGCAGCCAGTAATATCTCTAATACATTATATGTCCCGCAGAGTGCGGCCAGTAACATCTGCAACACATTATATGTCCCGCAGAGTGTGGCCAGTAACATATCCAACACATTATATGTCCCCCAGAGTGCAGCCAGTAACATCTCCACCACATTATATGTCCCAGAGAGTGCAGCCAGTAACATCTCCAACACATTATATGTCCCCCAGAGTGCAGCGAGTAACATCTGCAACACATTATATGTCCCCGAGTGCGTCCCGTAACATCTCCACCCCATTATATGTCCCCCAGAGTGCAGCCAGTAACATCTCCACCCCATTATATGTCCCCAGAGTGCAGCCAGTAACATCTCCACCCCATTATATGTCCCCAGAGTGCAGCCAGTAACATCTCCAACACATTATATGTCCCCCAGAGTGCGGCTAGTAACATCTCCAACACATCATATGTCCCCCAGAGTGCGGCTAGTAACATCTCCAACACATCATATGTCCCCTAGAGAGCGGCTAGTAACATCTCCAACACATCATATGTCCCCCAGAGTGCGGCCAGTAACATCTCCAACACAATATATGTCCCCCAGAGTGCGGCCAGTAATATCTCCAACACATTATATGTCCCCAGAGTGGGGCCAGTAATATCTCCAACACATTATATGTCCCCCAGAGTGCAGCCAGTAACCTCTCCAACCCATCATATGTCCCCCAGAGTGCAGCCAGTAACCTCTCCAACCCATCATATGTCCCCCACAGTGCAGCCAGTAACATCTCCAACACATTATACGTCCCTCAGAGTGCGGCCAGTAAACTCTCCAACCCATTATATGTCCCCCAGAGTGCGGCCAGTAACCTCTCCAACCCATTATATGTCCCCCAGAGTGCGGCCAGTAACCTCTCCAACCCATTATATGTCCCCCAGAGTGCAGCCAGTAACATCTCCAACACATTATATGTCCCCCAGAGTGCGGCCAGTAACATCTCCAACACATTATATGTCCCCCAGAGTGGGGCCAGTAACATCTCCAACACATTATATGTCCCCCAGAGTGGGGCCAGTAACATCTCCAACACATTATATGTCCCCCAGAGTGGGGCCAGTAACATCTCCAACACATTATATGTCCCCCAGAGTGCAGCCAGTAACATCTCCAACACATTTTATGTCCCCCAGAGTGTGGCCATTAACATCTCCAACACATTATATGTCCTCCAGAGTGCGGCCAGTAACATCTATAACACATTATATGTCCCCCAGAGGGAGGCCAGTAACATCTATAACACATTATATGTCCCCCAGAGTGCGGCCAGTAACATCTCCAACACATCATATGTCCCCCAGAGTGCGGCTAGTAACATCTCCAACACATCATATGTCCCCCAGAGTGCGGCCAGTAACATCTCCAACACATCACATGTCCCCCCAGAGTGCGGCCAGTAACATCTCCAACACATCACATGTCCCCCAGAGTGCGGCCAGTAACATCTCCAACACATTATATGTCCCCCAGAGTGCGGCCAGTAACATCTCCAACACATTATATGTCCCCCAGAGTGCAACCAGTAACATCTCCAACACATTATATGTCCCCCAGAGTGCAGCCAGTAACATCTCCAACACATTATATGTCCCCCAGAGTGCAGCCAGTAACATCTCCAACACATTATATGTCCTCCAGAGTGCAGCCAGTAACATCTGCAACACATCATATGTCCCCCAGAGTGCGGCCAGTAATATCTCCAACACATCATATGTCCCCCAGAGTGCGGCCAGTAACATCTCCAACACATTATATGTCCCCCAGAGTGCAGCCAGTAACATCTCCAACACATTATATGTCCCCCAGAGTGCAGCCAGTAACATCTCCAACACATTATATGTCCCCCAGAGTGCAGCCAGTAACATCCCCAACACATTATATGTCCCCCAGAGTGCAGCCAGTAACATCCCCAACACATTATATGTCCCCCAGAGTGCAGCCAGTAACATCTCCAACACATTATATGTCCCCCAGAGTGCAGCCAGTAACATCCCCAACACATTATATGTCCCCCAGAGTGCAGCCAGTAACATCCCCAACACATTATATGTCCTCCAGAGTGGAGCCAGTAACATCTCCAACACATTATATGTCCCCCAGAGTGCGGCCAGTAACATCTCCAACACATTATATGTCCCCCAGAGTGCAGCGAGTAACATCTGCAACACATTATATGTCCCCGAGTGCGTCCCGTAACATCTCCACCCCATTATATGTCCCCAGAGTGCAGCCAGTAACATCTCCACCCCATTATATGTCCCCCAGAGTGCAGCCAGTAACATCTCCAACACATTATATGTCCCCCAGAGTGCAGCCAGTAACATCTCCAACACATTATATGTCCCCGAGTGCGGCCAGTAACATCTCCAACACATTATATGTCCCCCAGAGTGCAGCGAGTAACATCTGCAACACATTATATGTCCCCGAGTGCGTCCCGTAACATCTCCACCCCATTATATGTCCCCAGAGTGCAGCCAGTAACATCTCCACCCCATTATATGTCCCCAGAGTGCAGCCAGTAACATCTCCAACACATTATATGTCCCCCAGAGTGCAGCCAGTAACATCTCCAACATATTATATGTCCCCCAGAGTGCAGCCAGTAACATCTCCAACACATTATATGTCCTCCAGAGTGCAGCCAGTAACATCTCCAACACATTATATGTCCCCCAGAGTGCAGCCAGTAACATCTATAACACATTATATGTCCTCCAGAGTGCAGCCAGTAACATCTCCAACACATTATATGTCCTCTAGAGTGCAGCCAGTAACATCTCCAACACATTATATGTCCCCCAGAGTGCGGCCAGTAACATCTCCAACACATTATATGTCCCCCAGAGTGCGGCCAGTAACATCTCCAACACATTATATGTCCCCCAGAGTGTGGCTAGTAACATCTCCAACACATTATATGTCCTCCAGAGTGCAGCCAGTAACATCTACAACACATTATATGTCCTCCAGAGTGCAGCCAGTAACATCTACAACACATTATATGTCCCCCAGAGTGCGGCCAGTAACATCTCCAACACATTATATGTCCCCCAGAGTGCAGCCAGTAACATCTATAACACATTATGTGTCCCTCAGAGTGCAGCCAGTAACATCCCCAACACATTATATGTCCCCCAGAGTGCGGCCAGTAACATCTCCAACACATTATATGTCCCCCAGAGTGCGGCCAGTAACATCTCCAACACATTATATGTCCCCCAGAGTGCGGCCAGTAACATCTATAACACATTATATGTCCCCCAGAGTGCGGCCAGTAACATCTCCAACCCATTATATGTCCCCCAGAGTGCAGCCAGTAACATCTACAACACATTATATGTCCCTCAGAGTGCAGCCAGTAACATCTCCAACACATTATATGTCCCCCAGACTGCAGCCAGTAACATCTCCAACACATTATATGTCCTCCAGAGTGCAGCCAGTAACATCTCCAACCCATTATATGTCCCCCAGAGTGCAGCCAGTAACATCTCCAACACATTATATGTCCCCCAGAGTGCAGCCAGTAACATCTCCAACACATTATATGTCCCCCAGAGTGCAGCCAGTAACATCGCCAACACATTATATGTCCTCCAGAGTGCAGCCAGTAACATCTCCAACACATTATATGTCCCCTCACTGTTAGGGAAGGAGCGCCCCCTATGGTTTCAGGAGAGCAGTACATGGGGCTCCCGTCCTCCAGATTAGTGGGGTCACTGCGGTAAGACCCCCATGATTAGAGGGTTCGCCTCTCCTGTGGACGAGGGAAAACTTGTTATTCTGGTGAAGCCCCTTTAAAGCAATCGGCTTGTCACTTCAGGGTTAAAGGGGTCTCCATTAGTCTTGACCGCAGGGGCAGCTTAGAGGAGCGACATAAGACCTCTGCTTACTGCCAGTGAATGACAACAGTTCTGTCCGCAGTCACACCTCGTGCTGCCCTCAGCTGAGGGTTTGTTACAGTGCACGCAGTCTACGAGGCACCCTGCGGGGGGCAGTGGTGAGGGCCACACTGGGGGCCACACGCTGCTCATAACAACCAAACCTGCAAGAAGTCCGACGAGCAAGTAACCAATCAGCAGCGAGCTTACAGTCTATGCCCTGAGCTGACAAGATAAGAGCCGCCATGGGATTGGCTGCCGCTCCTCCCCCGCTTACCAGCCCGCCGCGGAGACGACCGCTCCCAGTCCTCCTCTTACCGCGCAGCCGCAGCTCCCGCGAGAATTGGATCGAAATCTCTCATGACTCATCATCTTGGCGCCCTCTAGCGCCGGTTACCAGCAGTGCAGTTCAGGGAGAGGTCAGGCGCTGTGTGACGTCATTACTCACTTACTGTGTGGAGGCACCACGTGGTCATGGTGTGATGTCATTCTACACTTACTGTATGGAGGGCATCATGTGGTCATGATGTGACGTCATTCTACAGTTACTGTATGGAGGCCCCATGTGGTCATGGTGTGATGTCATTCTACAGTTACTGTATGGAGGCCCCATGTGGTCATGGTGTGATGTCATTTTACAGTTACTGTACGGAGGCCCCATGTGGTCATAGTGTGATGTCATTCTACACTTACTGTATGGAGGGCATCATGTGGTCATGGTGTGACATCATTCTACAGTTACTGTATGGAGGCCCCATGTGGTCATGGTGTGATGTCATTTTACAGTTACTGTACGGAGGCCCCATGTGGTCATGGTGTGACATCATTCTACAGTTACTGTATGGAGGCCCCATGTGGTCATGGTGTGATGTCATTCTACAGTTACTGTATGGAGGCCCCATGTGGTCATGGTGTGATGTCATTCTACACTTACTGTGTGGAGGTCCCATGTGGTCATGGTGTGATGTCATTCTACACTTACTGTATGGAGGCACCATGCGGTCATGGTGTGACGTCATTCTACAGTTACTGTATGGAGGCCCCATGTGGTCATGGTGTGACGTCATTCTACAGTTACTGTATGGAGGCCCCATGTGGTCATGGTGTGATGTCATTTTACAGTTACTGTACGGAGGCCCCATGTGGTCATGGTGTGATGTCATTCTACACTTACTGTATGGAGGCACCATGTGGTCATGGTGTGATGTCATTTTACAGTTACTGTACGGAGGCCCCATGTGGTCATGGTGTGACATCATTCTACAGTTACTGTATGGAGGCCCCATGTGGTCATGGTGTGATGTCATTCTACACTTACTGTGTGGAGGTCCCATGTGGTCATGGTGTGATGTCATTCTTCAGTTACTGTGTGGAGGCCCCATGTGGTCATGGTGTGACATCATTCATCATTCTACAGTTACTGTATGGAGGCCCCATGTGGTCATGGTGTGATGTCATTCTACACTTACTGTGTGGAGGTCCCATGTGGTCATGGTGTGATGTCATTCTTCAGTTACTGTGTGGAGGCCCCATGTGGTTATGGTGTGATGTCATTCTACAGTTACTGTATGGAGGCCCAATGTGGTCATGATGTGATGTCATTCTACAGTTACTGTGTGGACGCCCCATGTGGTCATGGTGTGACATCATTCATCATTCTACAGTTACTGTATGGAGGCCCCATGTGGTCATGGTGTGATGTCATTCTACACTTACTGTGTGGAGGTCCCATGTGGTCATGGTGTGATGTCATTCTTCAGTTACTGTGTGGAGGCCCCATGTGGTTATGGTGTGATGTCATTCTACAGTTACTGTATGGAGGCCCAATGTGGTCATGATGTGATGTCATTCTACAGTTACTGTGTGGACGCCCCATGTGGTCATGGTGTGACGTCATTCTACAGTTACTGTGTGGAGGCCCCATGTGGTCATGGTGTGATGTCATTCTACACTTACTGTGTGGAGGCCCCATGTGGTCATGGTGTGATGTCATTCTACAGTTACTGTGTGGAGGCCCCATGTGGTTATGGTGTGATGTCATTCTACAGTTACTATGTGGAGGCACCATGTGGTCATGGTGTGACGTCATTCTACAGTTACTGTATGGAGGCACCATGTGATCATGGTGTGACGTCATTCTACAGTTACTGTATGGAGGCACCATGTGATCATGGTGTGACGTCATTCTACAGTTACTGTATGGAGGCACCATGTGGTCATGGTGGGATGTCATTCTACAGTTACTGTATGGAGGCACCATGTGGTCATGGTGTGATGTCATTCTACAGTTACTGTGTGGAGGCACCATGTGGTCATGGTGTGATGTCATTCTAGAGTTACTGTGTGGAGGCACCATGTGGTCATGGTGTGATGTCATTCTACAGTTACTGTATGGAGGCCCCATGTGGTCATGGTGTGACATCATTCTACAGTTACTGTATGGAGGCCCCATGTGGTCATGGTGTGACGTCATTCTACAGTTACTACGTGGAGGCCGCATGTGGTCATGGTGTGACGTCATTTTACAGTTACTGTATGAAGGCACCATGTGGTCATGGTGTGATGTCATTCTACAGTTACTGTATGGAGGCCCCATGTGGTCATGGTGTGACGTCATTTTACAGTTACTGTATGAAGGCACCATGTGGTCATGGTGTGATGTCATTCTACAGTTACTGTATGGAGGCACCATATGGTTATGGTGTGATGTCATTCTACAGTTATTGTGTGGAGGCAACATGTGGTCATGGTGTGACGTCATTCTACAGTTACTGTGTGGAGGCACCATGTGGTCATGGTGTGACGTCATTCTACAGTTACTGTATGGAGGCACCATGTGGTCATGGTGTGATGTCATTCTACAGTTACTGTATGGAGGCCCCATGTGGTCATGGTGGGATGTCATTCTACAGTTACTGTATGGAGGCACCATGTGGTCATGGTGTGATGTCATTCTACAGTTACTGTGTGGAGGCACCATGTGGTCATGGTGTGATGTCATTCTACAGTTACTGCGTGGAGGCCCCATGTGGTCATGGTGTGACGTCATTCTACAGTTACTGTATGGAGGCCCCATGTGGTCATGGTGTGACGTCATTCTACAGTTACTACGTGGATGCCGCATGTGGTCATGGTGTGACGTCATTTTACAGTTACTGTATGAAGGCACCATGTGGTCATGGTGTGATGTCATTCTACAGTTACTGTATGGAGGCCCCATGTGGTTATGATGTGATGTCATTTTACAGTTACTGTGTGGAGGCACCATGTGGTCATGGTGTGATGTCATTCTACAGTTACTGTGTGGAGGCACCATGTGATCATGGTGTGATGTCATTCTACAGTTAGTGTGTGGAGGCCCCATGTGGTCATGGTGTGATGTCATTCTACATTTACTGTATGGAGGCCCCATGTGGTCATGGTGTGACGTCATTTTACAGTTACTGTGTGGAGGCACCATGTGGTCATGGTGTGATGTCATTCTACAGTTACTGTGTGGAGGCACCATGTGATCATGGTGTGATGTCATTCTACAGTTACTGTGTGGAGGCCCCATGTGGTCATGGTGTGATGTCATTCTACAGTTACTGTATGGAGGCCCCATGTGGTCATGGTGTGATGTCATTCTACAGTTACTGTGTGGAGGCACCATGTGGTCATGGTGTGACGTCATTTTACAGTTACTGTATGGAGGCACCATGTGGTCATGGTGTGATGTCATTCTACAGTTACTGTGTGGAGGCCCCATGCGATCATGGTGTGACATCATTCTACAGTTACTGTGTGGAGGCCCCATGTGGTTATGGTGTGATGTCATTCTACAGTTACTGTGTGGAGGCCCCATGTGGTTATGGTGTGACGTCATTCTACAGTTACTGTGTGGAGGCCCCATGTGGTTATGGTGTGATGTCATTCTACAGTTACTGTGTGGAGGCCCCATGCGATCATGGTGTGACATCATTCTACAGTTACTGTATGGAGGCCCCATGTGGTCATGGTGTGATGTCATTCTACAGTTACTGTATGGAGGCCCCATGCGATCATGGTGTGACATCATTCTACAGTTACTGTATGGAGGCCCCATGTGGTCATGGTGTGATGTCATTCTACAGTTACTGTATGGAGGCCCCATGCGATCATGGTGTGACATCATTCTACAGTTACTGTGTGGAGGCCCCATGTGGTTATGGTGTGATGTCATTCTACAGTTACTGTGTGGAGGCCCCGTGTGGTCATGGTGTGATGTCATTCTACAGTTACTGTATGGAGGCACCATGTGGTCATGGTGTGATGTCATTCTACAGTTACTGTGTGGAGGCCCCATGTGATTATGGTGTGATGTCATTCTACAGTTACTGTATGGAGTGTGAGGGATTAGCGTTTAGGATCGGTAGCAACCTGGGCATAAGCAGTCAGAGACAGTGACACATAGGATAAAGTCTTTTAGTCCAGGCTTTGCCTGGGTTTATTTCCAAGCAAATAAAGCAAAATACAGGCCTTAACATCAGGCAAACATAAAGGAAATCCTGCTCGTCTGAGCACTTACTATACATGTAGCATCCCTGTCTACACACTGGTAATCAAAATGGCTCCTGCACACAGCCAGCCAGGACTCTCAGACCTGCAGAGGTCTCAGCTCTCCTCCTGGCCCTGTAGGCCCAGGCTTTATATGGCCTGGTACCAGCCTCACCTAGTACGTGGGAGTGACCATCCCACCCTTCGCTTTGGTCACTCCAGGAAAAGCCGGCCTGGATTATGCGGCTTGGAGCCACCTACTTGCTACAGCGTGTTAGTAGCTTAATGCTACTAACACTATACTGCCGACTTCCTCCACCGAGCCCAGGCTGCTCGGTGGCACGTATCTGCCCAAGCGCTCCCCAAGGCAGCATAGGAGAGCATCCTAGGCGACACATACCTGCCCTCCCGCACCTTGCTGGTCACCGTCTCACAGGAGGCACCATGTGATCATGGTGTGATGTCATTCTACAGTTACTGTGTGGAGGCACTATGTGATCATGGTGTGAAGTCATTTTACAGTTACTGTATGGAGGCCCCATGTGGTCATGGTGTGATGTCATTCTACAGCTACTGTGTGGAGGCCCCATGTGGTCATGGTGTGATGTCATTCTACAGTTACGGTATGGAGGCACCATGTGGTCATGTGTGAAGTCATTTTACAGTTACTGTATGGAGGCACCACGTGGTCATGGTGTCATGTCATTCTACAGTTACTGTGTGGAGGCCCCATGCGATCATGGTGTGACGTCATTCTACAGTTACTGTGTGGAGGCCCCATGTGGTTATGGTGTGATGTCATTCTACAGCTACTGTATGGAGGCACCATGCGGTCATGGTGTGACGTCATTGTACAGTTACTGTATGGAGGCACCATGTGGTCATGGTGTGACATCATTGTACAGTTACTGTGTGGAGGCACCATGTGGTCATGGTGTGACGTCATTCTACAGTTACTGTATGGAGGCCCCATGTGGTCATGGTGTGACGTCATTCTTCAATTACTGTGTGGAGGCACCATGTGGTTATGAAGTGATGTCATTCTACAGTTACTGTATGGAGGCACCATGTGGTCATTGTGTGATGTCATTCTACAGTTACTGTATGGAGGCACCATGTGGTCATTGTGTGATGTCATTCTACAGTTACTGTATGGAGGCCCCATGTGGTCATGGTGTGATGTTATTCTACAGTTACTGCGTGGAGGCCCCATGTGGTCATGGTGTGACGTCATTCTACAGTTACTGTATGGAGGCCCCATGTGATTATGGTGTGATGTCATTCTACAGTTACTGTATGGAGTGTGAGGGATTAGCGTTTAGGATCGGCAGCAACCTGGGCATAAGCAGTCAGAGACAGTGACACTTGCGATAAAGTCTTTTAGTCCAGGCTTTGCCTGGGTTTATTTCCTAGCAAACAAAGCAAAATACAGGCCTTAACATCAGGCAAACATAAAGGAAATCCTGCTCGTCTGAGCACTTACTATACATGTAGCGTCCCTGTCTACACGCTGGTAATCAAAATTGCTCCTGCACACAGCCAGCCAGGACTCTCAGACCTGCAGAGGTCTCAGCTCTCCTCCTGGCCCTGTAGGCCCAGGCTTTATATGGCCTGGTACCAGCCTCACCTGGTACGTGGGAGTGACCATCCCACCCTTCGCTTTGGTCACTCCAGGAAAAGCCGGCCTGGATTATGCGGCTTGGAGCCACCTACTTGCTACAGCGTGTTAGTAGCTTAATGCTACTAACACTATACTGCCGGCTTCCTCCACCGAGCCCAGGCTGCTCGGTGGCACGTATCTGCCCAAGCGCTCCCCAAGGCAGCATAGGAGAGCATCCTAGGCGACACATACCTGCCCTCCCGCACCTTGCTGGTCACCGTCTCACAGGAGGCACCATGTGATCATGGTGTGATGTCATTTCACAGTTACTGTATGGAGGCCCCATGTGGTCATGGTGTGATGTCATTCTACAGTTACTGTGTGGAGGCCCCATGTGGTCATGGTGTGATGTCATTCTACAGTTACTGTATGGAGGCACCATGTGGTCATGTGTGAAGTCATTTTACAGTTACTGTATGGAGGCACCACGTGGTCATGGTGTCATGTCATTCTACAGTTACTGTGTGGAGGCCCCATGCGATCATGGTGTGACGTCATTCTACAGTTACTGTGTGGAGGCCCCATGTGGTTATGGTGTGATGTCATTCTACAGCTACTGTATGGAGGCACCATGCGGTCATGGTGTGACATCATTGTACAGTTACTGTGTGGAGGCACCATGTGGTCATGGTGTGATGTCATTCTACAGTTACTGTATGGAGGCACCATGTGGTCATGGTGTGATGTTATTCTACAGTTACTGCGTGGAGGCCCCATGTGGTCATGGTGTGATGTCATTCTACAGTTACTGTATGGAGGCACCATGTGGTCATGGTGTGATGTTATTCTACAGTTACTGCGTGGAGGCCCCATGTGGTCATGGTGTGACGTCATTCTACAGTTACTGTATGGAGGCCCCATGTGATTATGGTGTGATGTCATTCTACAGTTACTGTATGGAGGCCCCATGTGGTCATGGTGTGATGTCATTCTACACTTACTGTGTGGAGGCACCATGCAGTAATGGTGTGATGTCATTCTACAGTTACTGTATGGAGGCCCCATGTGGTCATGGTGTGACATCATTCTACAGTTACTGTATGGAGGCCCCATGTGGTCATGGTGTGACGTCATTCTACAGTTACTGTATGGAGGCCCCATGTGGTCATGGTGTGACGTCATTCTACAGTTACTGTATGGAGGCCCCATGCGGTCATGGTGTGACGTCATTCTACAGTTACTGTATGGAGGCACCATGCAGTAATGGTGTGATGTCATTCTACAGTTACTGTATGGAGGCCCCATGTGGTCATGGTGTGACGTCATTCTACAGTTACTGTATGGAGGCCCCATGTGGTTATGGTGTGATGTCATTCTACAGTTACTGTGTGGAGGCACCATGTGGTCATGGTGTGACGTCATTCTACAGTTACTGTATGGAGGCCCCATGTGATCATGGTGTGAAGTCATTCTACAGTTACTGTGTGGAGGCCCCATGTGGTCATGGTGTGAAGTCATTTTACAGTTACTGTATGGAGGCCCCATGTGGTCATGGTGTCATGTCATTCTACAGTTACTGTGTGGAGGCCCCATGTGGTCATGGTGTGATGTCATTCTACAGTTACTGTGTGGAGGCACCATGTGGTCATGGTGTGACGTCATTCTACAGTTACTGTATGGAGGCCCCATGTGATCATGGTGTGAAGTCATTCTACAGTTACTGTGTGGAGGCCCCATGTGATCATGGTGTGAAGTCATTCTACAGTTACTGTATGGAGGCCCCATGTGATCATGGTGTGAAGTCATTCTACAGTTACTGTATGGAGGCCCCATGTGGTCATGGTGTGATGTCATTCTACAGTTACTGTGTGGAGGCACCATGTGGTCATGGTGTGACGTCATTCTACAGTTACTGTATGGAGGCCCCATGTGATCATGGTGTGAAGTCATTCTACAGTTACTGTGTGGAGGCCCCATGTGGTCATGGTGTGAAGTCATTTTACAGTTACTGTATGGAGGCCCCATGTGGTCATGGTGTCATGTCATTCTACAGTTACTGTGTGGAGGCACCATGTGGTCATGGTGTGATGTCATTCTACAGTTACTGTATGGAGGCACCATGTGGTCATGTGTGAAGTCATTTTACAGTTACTGTATGGAGGCACCACGTGGTCATGGTGTCATGTCATTCTACAGTTACTGTGTGGAGGCCCCATGCGATCATGGTGTGACGTCGTTCTACAGTTACTGTGTGGAGGCCCCATGTGGTTATGGTGTAATGTCATTCTACAGCTACTGTATGGAGGCACCATGCGGTCATGGTGTGACGTCATTGTATAGTCACTGTATGGAGGCACCATGTGGTCATGGTGTGACATCATTGTACAGTTACTGTGTGGAGGCACCATGTGGTCATGGTGTGACGTCATTCTACAGTTACTGTATGGAGGCCCCATGTGGTTATGGTGTGATGTCATTCTACAGTTACTGTGTGGAGGCACCATGTGGTCATGGTGTGACGTCATTCTACAGTTACTGTATGGAGGCCCCATGTGATCATGGTGTGAAGTCATTCTACAGTTACTGTGTGGAGGCCCCATGTGGTCATGGTGTGAAGTCATTTTACAGTTACTGTATGGAGGCCCCATGTGGTCATGGTGTCATGTCATTCTACAGTTACTGTGTGGAGGCCCCATGTGGTCATGGTGTGATGTCATTCTACAGTTACTGTGTGGAGGCACCATGTGGTCATGGTGTGACGTCATTCTACAGTTACTGTATGGAGGCCCCATGTGATCATGGTGTGATGTCATTCTACAGTTACTGTGTGGAGGCCCCATGTGGTCATGGTGTGATGTCATTCTACAGTTACTGTATGGAGGCCCCATGTGATCATGGTGTGAAGTCATTCTACAGTTACTGTATGGAGGCCCCATGTGATCATGGTGTGAAGTCATTCTACAGTTACTGTATGGAGGCCCCATGTGGTCATGGTGTGATGTCATTCTACAGTTACTGTGTGGAGGCACCATGTGGTCATGGTGTGACGTCATTCTACAGTTACTGTATGGAGGCCCCATGTGATCATGGTGTGAAGTCATTCTACAGTTACTGTGTGGAGGCCCCATGTGGTCATGGTGTGAAGTAATTTTACAGTTACTGTATGGAGGCCCCATGTGGTCATGGTGTCATGTCATTCTACAGTTACTGTGTGGAGGCACCATGTGGTCATGGTGTGATGTCATTCTACAGTTACTGTATGGAGGCACCATGTGGTCATGTGTGAAGTCATTTTACAGTTACTGTATGGAGGCACCACGTGGTCATGGTGTCATGTCATTCTACAGTTACTGTGTGGAGGCCCCATGCGATCATGGTGTGACGTCGTTCTACAGTTACTGTGTGGAGGCCCCATGTGGTTATGGTGTAATGTCATTCTACAGCTACTGTATGGAGGCACCATGCGGTCATGGTGTGACGTCATTGTATAGTCACTGTATGGAGGCACCATGTGGTCATGGTGTGACATCATTGTACAGTTACTGTGTGGAGGCACCATGTGGTCATGGTGTGACGTCATTCTACAGTTACTGTATGGAGGCCCCATGTGGTCATGGTGTGACGTCATTCTTCAATTACTGTGTGGAGGCACCATGTGGTTATGAAGTGATGTCATTCTACAGTTACTGTATGGAGGCCCCATGTGGTCATGGTGTGATGTTATTCTACAGTTACTGCGTGGAGGCCCCATGTGGTCATGGTGTGACGTCATTCTACAGTTACTGTATGGAGGCCCCATGTGGTCATGGTGTGACGTCATTCTTCAATTACTGTGTGGAGGCACCATGTGGTTATGAAGTGATGTCATTCTACAGTTACTGTATGGAGGCACCATGTGGTCATGGTGTGATGTTATTCTACAGTTACTGCGTGGAGGCCCCATGTGGTCATGGTGTGACGTCATTCTACAGTTACTGTATGGAGGCCCCATGTGATTATGGTGTGATGTCATTCTACAGTTACTGTATGGAGGCCCCATGTGGTCATGGTGTGATGTCATTCTACAGTTACTGTATGGAGGCACCATGTGGTCATGGTGTGATGTCATTCTACACTTACTGTGTGGAGGCCCCATGTGGTCATGGTGTGATGTCATTCTACACTTACTGTATGGAGGCACCATGCGGTCATGGTGTGACGTCATTCTACAGTTACTGTATGGAGGCACCATGCAGTAATGGTGTGATGTCATTCTACAGTTACTGTATGGAGGCCCCATGTGGTCATGGTGTGACCTCATTCTACAGTTACTGTATGGAGGCCCCATGTGGTTATGGTGTGATGTCATTCTACAGTTACTGTGTGGAGGCCCCATGTGGTCATGGTGTGACGTCATTCTACAGTTACTGTATGGAGGCCCCATGTGGTCATGGTGTGACGTCATTCTACAGTTACTTTATGGAGGCACCATGTGGTCATGGTGTGACATCATTCTACACTTACTGTGTGGAGGCACCATGTGGTCATGGTGTGATATCATTCTACACTTACTGTATGGAGGCACCATGTGGTCATGGTGTGACGTCATTCTACAGTTACTGTATGGAGGCCCCATGTGGTCATGGTGTGATGTCATTCTACACTTACTGTGTGGAGGCCCCATGTGGTCATGGTGTGATGTCATTCTACACTTACTGTATGGAGGCACCATGTTGTCATGGTGTGACGTCATTCTACAGTTACTGTATGGAGGCACCATGCGGTCATGGTGTGACGTCATTCTACAGTTACTGTGTGGAGGCACCATGTGGTCATGGTGTGACATCATTCTACAGTTAATGTATGGAGGCCCCATGTGGTCATGGTGTCATGTCATTCTACAGTTACTGTGTGGAGGCCCCATGTGGTCATGGTGTGATGTCATTCTACAGTTACTGTGTGGAGGCACCATGTGGTCATGGTGTGACGTCATTCTACAGTTACTGTATGGAGGCCCCATGTGATCATGGTGTGAAGTCATTCTACAGTTACTGTGTGGAGGCCCCATGTGATCATGGTGTGAAGTCATTCTACAGTTACTGTATGGAGGCCCCATGTGATCATGGTGTGAAGTCATTCTACAGTTACTGTATGGAGGCCCCATGTGGTCATGGTGTGATGTCATTCTACAGTTACTGTGTGGAGGCACCATGTGGTCATGGTGTGACGTCATTCTACAGTTACTGTATGGAGGCCCCATGTGATCATGGTGTGAAGTCATTCTACAGTTACTGTGTGGAGGCCCCATGTGGTCATGGTGTGAAGTCATTTTACAGTTACTGTATGGAGGCCCCATGTGGTCATGGTGTCATGTCATTCTACAGTTACTGTGTGGAGGCCCCATGTGGTCATGGTGTCATGTCATTCTACAGTTACTGTATGGAGGCACCATGTGGTCATGTGTGAAGTCATTTTACAGTTACTGTATGGAGGCACCACGTGGTCATGGTGTCATGTCATTCTACAGTTACTGTGTGGAGGCCCCATGCGATCATGGTGTGACGTCGTTCTACAGTTACTGTGTGGAGGCCCCATGTGGTTATGGTGTAATGTCATTCTACAGTTACTGTATGGAGGCCCCATGTGATCATGGTGTGAAGTCATTCTACAGTTACTGTGTGGAGGCCCCATGTGGTCATGGTGTGAAGTCATTTTACAGTTACTGTATGGAGGCCCCATGTGGTCATGGTGTCATGTCATTCTACAGTTACTGTGTGGAGGCCCCATGTGGTCATGGTGTCATGTCATTCTACAGTTACTGTGTGGAGGCCCCATGCGATCATGGTGTGACGTCGTTCTACAGTTACTGTGTGGAGGCCCCATGTGGTTATGGTGTAATGTCATTCTACAGCTACTGTATGGAGGCACCATGCGGTCATGGTGTGACGTCATTGTATAGTCACTGTATGGAGGCACCATGTGGTCATGGTGTGACATCATTGTACAGTTACTGTGTGGAGGCACCATGTGGTCATGGTGTGACGTCATTCTACAGTTACTGTATGGAGGCCCCATGTGGTCATGGTGTGACGTCATTCTTCAATTACTGTGTGGAGGCACCATGTGGTTATGAAGTGATGTCATTCTACAGTTACTGTATGGAGGCCCCATGTGGTCATGGTGTGATGTTATTCTACAGTTACTGCGTGGAGGCCCCATGTGGTCATGGTGTGACGTCATTCTACAGTTACTGTATGGAGGCCCCATGTGGTCATGGTGTGACGTCATTCTTCAATTACTGTGTGGAGGCACCATGTGGTTATGAAGTGATGTCATTCTACAGTTACTGTATGGAGGCACCATGTGGTCATGGTGTGATGTTATTCTACAGTTACTGCGTGGAGGCCCCATGTGGTCATGGTGTGACGTCATTCTACAGTTACTGTATGGAGGCCCCATGTGATTATGGTGTGATGTCATTCTACAGTTACTGTATGGAGGCCCCATGTGGTCATGGTGTGATGTCATTCTACAGTTACTGTATGGAGGCACCATGTGGTCATGGTGTGATGTCATTCTACACTTACTGTGTGGAGGCCCCATGTGGTCATGGTGTGATGTCATTCTACACTTACTGTGTGGAGGCCCCATGCGGTCATGGTGTGACGTCATTCTACAGTTACTGTATGGAGGCACCATGCAGTAATGGTGTGATGTCATTCTACAGTTACTGTATGGAGGCCCCATGTGGTCATGGTGTGACCTCATTCTACAGTTACTGTATGGAGGCCCCATGTGGTTATGGTGTGATGTCATTCTACAGTTACTGTGTGGAGGCCCCATGTGGTCATGGTGTGACGTCATTCTACAGTTACTGTATGGAGGCCCCATGTGGTCATGGTGTGACGTCATTCTACAGTTACTTTATGGAGGCACCATGTGGTCATGGTGTGACATCATTCTACACTTACTGTGTGGAGGCACCATGTGGTCATGGTGTGATATCATTCTACACTTACTGTATGGAGGCACCATGTGGTCATGGTGTGACGTCATTCTACAGTTACTGTATGGAGGCCCCATGTGGTCATGGTGTGATGTCATTCTACACTTACTGTGTGGAGGCCCCATGTGGTCATGGTGTGATGTCATTCTACACTTACTGTATGGAGGCACCATGTTGTCATGGTGTGACGTCATTCTACAGTTACTGTATGGAGGCACCATGCGGTCATGGTGTGACGTCATTCTACAGTTACTGTGTGGAGGCACCATGTGGTCATGGTGTGACATCATTCTACAGTTAATGTATGGAGGCCCCATGTGGTCATGGTGTGATGTCATTCTACAGTTACTGTGTGGAGGCACCATGTGGTCATGGTGTGATGTCATTCTACAGTTACTGTATGGAGGCCCCATGTGGTCATGGTGTGATGTCATTCTACAGTTACTGTATGGAGGCCCCATGTGGTCATGGTGTGATGTCATTGTACAGTTACTGTATGGAGGCACCATGCGGTCATGGTGTGATGTCATTCTACAGTTACTGTATGGAGGCCCCATGTGGTCATGGTGTGACGTCATTCTACAGCTACTGTGTGGAGGCACCATGTGGTTATTGTGTGATGTCATTCTGCAGTTAATGTATGGAGACACCATGCGGTCATGGTGTGATGTCATGCTACAGTTACTGTATGGGGGCCCCATATGGTCATGGTGTGACGTCATTCTACAGTTACTGTATGGAGGCACCATGTGGTCATGGTGTGACATCATTCTACAGTTACTGTGTGGAGGCCCCATGTGGTCATGGTGTGATATCATTCTACAGTTACTGTGTGGAGGCACCATGTGGTCATGGTGTGACGTCATTTTACAGTTACTGTATGGAGGCCCCATGTGGTCATGGTGTGACGTCATTCTACAGTTACTGTGTGGAGGCACCATGTGGTCATGGTGTGATGTCATTCTAC
The DNA here is from genome assembly GCF_035609145.1 of Eleutherodactylus coqui. Lineage (NCBI taxonomy): Eukaryota > Metazoa > Chordata > Amphibia > Anura > Eleutherodactylidae > Eleutherodactylus > Eleutherodactylus coqui. Next base: position 298,224,350 of record NC_089840.1, on the reverse strand, counting down.
AGTTAATGTATGGAGGCACCATGTGGTTATGGTGTGATGTCATTCTACAGTTACTGTGTGGAGTCCCCACGTGGTCATGGTGTGATGTCATTCTACAGTTACTGTGTGGAGGCCCCACGTGGTCATTATATGTTTTTGTAGTCACTTCATATATTTTTGTGTGATTAATGGCGAGACTGGTCAGTCACTCCATGGTGGCGCAGTGCGGTCACGGTTTACATGTATCATCCCGTCGCAGCACAAGGCGCTGTTTATACCGCCTTTTTCTGCTTACACATTGCGCTGGGAAACACGATTACAGCCAAGAGAGGCGACCAACATAGAACAGGTCACCCACCGCTCACAATGTATCCGCTGATCAGCCCATCTGCAACATTGTTCTCAATCTGCAGGTGCAGAGTATCCAGTCCTCTGTTACAGAAGAGCTCCAGTCATCCTCCATACACATTACATACACCCTCCATACACCCTGCATGCATCCTCCATGCACCCTGCATGCAGCCACCATGCACCCTGCATGCATCTGCCATACACCCTCCATGCATCCTATATACATTACATCTTCCTGGCCCCACCCTGTAAGGTACATGAGATACATTATATTCTCCTGGGCCCACCCCATAGTGTACATGACATACAGTATATTCTCCTGTCCCCCAACCCCCCAGGGTACATGAGATGCATTATATTCTCCTGGCCCCACCCCGTAAGGTACATAAAATACATTATATTCTTCTGGCCCCCACCCCAGAGGGTACATGAGATACATTATATTCTCCTGGCCCCACCCCGTAAGGTACATGAGATACATTATATTCTCCTGGCCGCACTCCATAGGGTACATGAGATACATTATACTCTCCTGGGCCCACCCCGTAGGGTACATGACATACAGTACATTCTCCTGCCCCCCAACCCCCCAGGGTACATGAGATACATTAGATTCTCTTGGCCCCGCCCCGTAAGGTACATGAGATGCATTATTCTCTCCTGGGCCCACCCCGTAGGGTGCATGACATACAATATATTCTCCTGCCCCCCCCCCCCCCCCTCCCAGGGTACATGAGATACATTATATTCTCCTGGTCCCACCCTGTAGGGTACATGAGATACATTATATTCTCCTGGCCACACCCCTGCAGCCTGCATGAGACACAGTATATTCTTCTGGCCCCCTACATACACCCTACATGCATCCTATATACACCCTAAATGCATACTCCATACACCGTCCTTTGCACCGCCCCCGTAGGGTACATGAGATACATTATATTCTTCTGGCCCCCACCCCAGAGGGTACATGAGATACATTACATTGTCCTGGCCCCACCCCGTAAGGTACATGAGATACATTATATTCTCCTGGGCCCACCCCGTAGTGTACATGACATACATTATATTCTCCTGGCTCTCCCCCGCAGGGTACATGAGATGCATTATATTCTCCTGGGCCCACCCCTGCAGCGTACATGAGATACATTATATTCTCCTGGCTCCACCTCGTAGGGTACATAAGATACATTGTATTCTCCTGGCTCGCACCCCGTAGGGTACATGAGATACATTATATTCTCCTGGCCCCTCCCCCGCTGTGTACATGAAATACAGTATATTTTCCTGGCCTCACCCCGTAGGATACATGAGATACATTATAACCTCGCAGAAGCTGCTCACTGTCTCTCCGCCGGTGTCAGGGTGTGCTGCTGGGATCTGTAGTACTAAGGTTCCTAGCAGCACAGCTCCACAGGTAGGGGTTTATTGAGCTGGCTGAGCGTGGTATTCTCCAGCAGCCAATCCCCTTTAGTCTGCAGCACATATAATCCCAGCTCCGGTCAGTAGTTGTTGCTGGTCTTGTACTGTTTGGATGTATCTGTTTTGTTTCCACTCAGATCTGTGTTTGCTTGTAGGTCTGTTATGTCTCTCTGCTTCCCTAAAGACAGTTTGTACCCCTATAGTCCTTGTCTGTATCATATGCAGACCCCCTCTTCCTCTCCCCTGGCAGGTGCGGCCTCCAAATGTCTTATGTCTAGTCTGTGTGTCAGTTGGTGGATCCCTGACACAGTTCCCTATGTCAGCTCTGTGGCTGGCTGTCTATCCTCCCTGTATGAGGACACATAGACTTGCTGTGGAGTTTCATCTGTGTGCATGTGAGCTCTGGGTGGAGTCCGTGTTGTATGCACTACCTGTTATCATCTGGTGTGAGCAGTCCTGTTCACTGCTCATTCTGTCTCTGTGGTGTGAAGGGGTTCTATGTATGGTGGCTGTAAGAAAGGTGGTGTTGCTGCTTGCTGTGTGACTTGTGTCCTGTACAGTTTGCAGTGTGACTTGTGTCTTGTTGTCTGTGCTGTTGCAGCTTGCAGTGTGAACTGTGTCCGGTGCCGCTGGACTCCTGGTTAATGTAGGGACTAGCGGTATAGTCAGGAGCCTTAAAGTGGCCCGCTAGCATCCTTTTTTTGATCAAAATGTAAACTAATACCTGGTATTTATATTCAGCTTTACTATCTACTAGTGGTTGCATTTTGGCTGCTGTATGCTGTGTATTCTGGCTCTCTGTTCTGTCCCTGTCATGTGGCATGTGTATGTATACTGTTCTGGTGGCGGGGTTCTTAGGAGCAGCTAGGGCCCAGATCCCAAGACCGCTGGGCCGCCCTTTATTGGGGCGATGTCTCTGCTTAGGTAGGGCCATGTCATTCTTCCGGTAGCACAGGACTAGTTGTCTGAAACCTGTGTGTATGCGTTCTTGGTCACGATCGTGTGGGCCCTGTGCTTAGTTGCCCACGTGATCGTAACAGCCAGCAGTTTGGGGGGACCACGTTCTATACTGAGGCCACATGTGTTCTCATCCACTGCACCTGTGGAGAACATCCCCAGTCCCCATGGTACATGAGATACATTATATTCTCCTGGCCGCACCCCATAGGGTACATGAGATACATTATATTCTCCAGACCCCCCCAAGGGTACATGAGATACATTATATTCTCCTGGCCGCACCCCATAGGGTACATGAGATACATTATATTCTCCTGGCCCCACCCCGTAAGGTACATGAGATACATTATATTCTCCTGGCCGCACTCCATAGGGTACATGAGATACATTATATTCTCCTGGCCCCACCCCGTAAGGTACATGAGATACATTATATTCTCCTGGCCCCACCCTGTAAGGTACATGAGATACATTATATTCTCCTGGCCGCACCCCATAGGGTACATGAGATACATTATATTCTCCTGGCCCCACCCCGTAAGGTACATGAGATACATTATATTCTGCTGGCCCCACCCCCCAAGGGTACATGAGATACATTATATTCTCCTGACCGCACCCCATAGGGTACATGAGATACATTATATTCTCCTGGCCCCACCCTGTAAGGTACATGAGATACATTATATTCTCCTGGCCCCACCCCGTAAGGTACATGAGATACATTATATTCTCCTGGTCGCACCCCATAGGGTACATGAGATACATAATGCAGTAAGTCTTTATGTCGGAGAAACAGGGCAAAAACTGAAAGCGAGGATGAGATCTCATCGCCACACGACTAAACACAGAAAAAGAGAATTCCCTGTGGCCGAGCACTTCTCTAACCACGGACATGACATAGGAGATATGAGAGTTATGATACTGAAGGGTTTCAAGTCACAAAACCACAGAAGAATTTGGGAATATAAATTGATAACCTTTGACACGCTGAATACGGAGTTAAATGATTCCCCAGGATTTATGGGTGAATGGGAGGTGTGAGTGCAAACCAATCTTATCCCTGTCTGTGCCTTGGCATAAGTATGTGTGTGTGTGTGTATATATATATATATATATATATATATATATATATATATATATATATATATATATATATATATATATTATAGTGAGACAGTGACCGGCAAAGTGCTGGAGGGCCGTTACATTTCGCCTAGGATGCTCTCCTATGCGGCTTTAGGGAGCGCTTGGACAGATACGTGCCAGCCTGGGCTCAGTGGAGGAAGCCGGCAGTATGGTGTCAGTAACATTAAGTTACTGACACGTTGTAGTGTGTAAGTGGCTCCAAGCCACATAATCCAGGCCGGCTTTTCCTGGAGTGGTCAAAGTGAAGGGTGGGATGGCCACTCCCACGTACCAGGTGAGGCTGGTACCAGGCCTTATAAAGCCTGGGCCTACAGGGCCTAGAGAGAGAGAGCTGAGACCTCTGCAGGTCTGAGAGTCCTGGCTGGCTGTGTGCAGGAACCATTTGGTTACTAGTGTGTAGACAGGGACGCTCCATGTATAGTCAGTGCTCAGACCAGCAGGATTTACTTTATGTTTGCCTGAAGTTAAGGCCTGTGTTTTGCTTTGTTTGCTTGGAAATAAACCCAGGCGAAGCCTGGACTAAAGACTTTATCCTATGTGTCACTGTCTCTGACTGCTTATGCCCAGGTTGCTACCGATCCTAAACGGTAATCCCTCACAATATATATATATATCCATCCATGTCTGTGCCGTGTTATAATTGTGTATAAATATTCATGCCTCTTCAGATCTGTTCCATTTTAGCCTGACGAAGAGCCCGAGAGGCTCACAAGCTGCTGTAACATCATGTATTTTTGTAGCCAATAAAAGTTCTCCTATCTACAAGATGAAGCTTATTCCCAGCAAGAGAAACATCACATTTCGCTCTACTGGCGACACCGAACCGGACCTTTGTGCCTATTTACCCAGCCACACAGCATAAGTACCACCAATCAGTAATAATGCCTTCTTTAGTTTCTTCACTTATTACTAATGCCCCTCATGGCTTTCATTAACCCATACCGTGCCCATCTCCAGCCAAATCATACCGTGCCCATCTCCAGCCCGCCATACCATGCACATCTCCATCCCACCATACCGTGCCCATCTCCAGCCCGCCATACCGTACACATGTCCACCCCACCATGCCGTGGCCATCTCCAGCCTGCCATGCCGTGGCCATCTCCAGCCCGCCATGCCGTGGCCATCTCCAGCCCGCCATGCCGTGGCCATCTCCAGCCCGCCATGCCGTGCCCATCTCTAGTCCGCCAGGCCGTGCCCATCTCCAGCCCGCCAGGCCGTGGCCATCTCCAGCCCGCCAGGCCGTGGCCATCTCCAGCCCGCCATGCCGTGGCCATCTCCAGCCCGCCATGCCGTGGCCATCTCCAGCCCGCCATGCCGTGGCCATCTCCAGCCCGCCAGGCCGTGGCCATCTCCAGCCCGCCAGGCCGTGGCCATCTCCAGCCCGCCAGGCCGTGCCCATCTGCAGCCCGCCAGGCCGTGCCCATCTGCAGCCCGCCAGGCCGTGCACATCTGCAGCCCGCCAGGCCGTGCACATCTCCAGCCCGCCAGGCCGTGCACATCTCCAGCCCGCCAGGCCGTGCACATCTCCAGCCCGCCAGGCCGTGCACATCTCCAGCCCGCCAGGCCGTGCACATCTCCAGCCCGCCAGGCCGTGCACATCTCCAGCCCGCCAGGCCGTGCACATCTCCAGCCCGCCAGGCCGTGCACATCTCCAGCCCGCCAGGCCGTGCACATCTCCAGCCCGCCAGGCCGTGCACATCTCCAGCCCGCCAGGCCGTGCACATCTCCAGCCCGCCAGGCTGTGCACATCTCCAACCCGCCAGGCCGTGCACATCTGCAGCCCGCCATGCCGTGCACATCTCCAACCCGCCATACCGTGCCCATCTCCACCCCACAATACCGTGCCCATCTCCACCCCGCCATGCCGTGCACATCTCCAGCCTGCCATGCCGTGCACATCATCACCCCGCCATACCGGACACATCTCCAGCCCCTTTACCTTCTGTATTCCCCCATTATCTGTAGTATGTAAGTCCATTGGAGCCCCAAAACCCTCCTGTCTCCATCGGCTGATTTACTACATGGAATCGGGGGTTTTGTATCTGTTCTCCCCTGTTGTATAAGCGCTGCGATATATGTTGCCACTATATAAAGATTCTTATTCTGAAGGCTCCCAGGGCTGCAATAAATGATCACCTATGAAGACAAGCCTGTGATGTGGCCCGACAGACTGCATGTCATGTAGTGGTATCATGAAAAAAGGTTCAGTCCGGAGCCGTCAGTAGAGCGAAGTGTGAGAGAAACCAAGTCATCCTGTAGATACGAGACCTTGTAATGATACATGATGTTACTGCAGCTTTCAGGGATATCGCCCCCTTCATATTCCCAAAAGCTGCTGTTGGCCATTACAAGGTCTCCTATCTACAGGATGACTTGGTTTCTCTCACCGAGAATGATCATACTTCGCTCTACTGACGGCTCCGGACCAAACCTTTTTTCATGATACCACTATGTGACATGCAGTGACATGAGACTGAGGTTAGGGAAAATGCAGTTGGGATAAGTGATGGGAAACATGCATGTGGTAACAAATGGAGTCAATTAAGTTTGCATGGAACAGTGGAACCAAATCACACAGGTTATAACATTCAAGGAATTCCTAAAATTGAACCTCCCAACAACTGGTCTCCTGGTATTTCCGCCCTCCACTAACCACCCTCATCCCGACATCTCCATCTCAGTGTGTGGCACCATAACTCCCAGCACGCCCGCAGCCTTGGGGATATATGCATCTTCACTCTCTCCTATACCCCCTACATCCAAGCTCTCGCCCCAAACATGTCAGCTGCACCTCAATAACATCGCAAGAATCCGCTCTTTTCTCACCGCGGACGCACTAAAAATGCTCACTGATGTCCTTATCGACTCCCGGCTGGATTATTTCAACTCACGCTGATCGCCCCCCAAGCCAGACTCTAACCCTGCAATCCATCCTAAATGCAGCAGCCAGGCTCATCTTCCTGTCCAGCCGCTATTCGGACGCTTCTGCCCTGTGCCGGTCACTGCACTGGCTGCCCGTTAAATACAGAATACAATTCACACTCACCACCCTCATCCACAAAGCTCTCCCCAGCGCAGCACCCCCTATATTGTATCCCTCATCCACAGCACCGCTCTGCCGTATATTCTATCCCTCATCCACAGCACCGCACCGCCCTACATTGTATCCCTCATCCCCAGCGCAGCACCCCCCTATATTGTATCTCTAATCCACAGCACCGCCCTGCCCTACATTGTATCCCTCATCCCCAGCGCAGCACCCCCCTATATTGTATCTCTAATCCACAGCACCGCCCTGCCCTACATTGTATCGCTCATCCACAGCACCGCACCGCCATACATTGTATTCCTCATCCACAGCACCGCGCCGCCCTACATTGTATTCCTCATCCACAGCACCGCGCCGCCCTACATTGTATCCCTCATCCACAGCACCACGCCATCCTACATTGTATCCCTCATCCACAGCACCACGCCGCCCTACATTGTATCCCTCATCCACAGCACCCCGCCGCCCTACATTGTATCCCTCATCTGCAGCACCTCGCCTCCCTACTTTGTATCCCTAATCGACAGTACCACGCCGCCCTACATTGTATCCCTCATCCACAGCACCGCGCCGCCCTACTTTGTATCCCTCATCCACAGTACCACGTCGCCCTACATTGCATCCCTCATCCACAGCACCGCGCCGCCCTACATTGTATCCCTCATCCACAGCACCGCACCACCCTACATTGTATCCCTCATTCACAGCACTGCCCTACATTGTATCCCTCATCCACACCACCGTGCCGCCCTACATTGTATCCCTCATCCACAGCACTGTGCCGCCCCACATTGTATCCTTCATCCACAGCACCACACCACTCTACATTGTATCCCTCATCCACAGCAACGCACTGCCCTACATTGTATCCCTCATCCACAGCACCGTGCCATCCTACATTGTATCCCTCATCCACAGCACTGCGCCGCCATACATTGTATCCCTGATCCACAGCACTGCGCCGCCCTAGACTGCATCCCTTCTCCACAGCACCACGCCGCCCTACATTGTATCCATCATCCACAGTACTGTGCCGCCCCACATTGTATCCTTCATCCACAGCACTGCGCTGCCCCACATTGTAATCCCTCATCCACAGCACCACACCGCCCTTCATTGTATCCTTCATCCACAGCACTGCGACGCCCCACATTTTATCCCTCATCCACAGCACTGTGCCGCCACATGCTGTATCTTTCATCCACAGCACCACACTGCTCTACATTGTATCCCTCATCCACAGCAACGCACCACCCTACATTGTATTCCTCATCCACAGCACTGCGCCGCCCTTCATTGTATCCCTCATCTACAGCACTGTGCTGCCCCACATTGTATCCCTCATCCACAGCACTGCGCCGCCCCACATTGTAATCCCTCATCCACAGCACCACACTGCCCTACATTGTATCCTTCATCCACAGCAACGCACCGCCCTACATTGTATCTCTCATCCACAGCACTGCGCCACCCTACTTTATATCTCTCATCCACAGCCCTGCGCCGCCCCACATTGTATCCCTCATCCACAGCACTGCGCCACCCTAGATTGTATTCTTTCTCCACAGCACTGCGTCGCCCAACATTGTATCCATCATCCACAGTACTATTCCGCCCCACATAGTATCCTTCATCCACAGCACTGCGCTGCCCCACATTGTAATCCCTCATCCACAGCACCACACCGCCTTTCATTGTATCCTTCATCCACAGCAACATACCGCCCTACATTGTATCACTCATCCACAGCACTGTGCCGCCCCACATTGTAACCCTCATCCACAGCACTGTGCCACCCCACGTTGTATCCTTCATCCACAGCACAACACTGCTCTACATTGTATACCTCATCCACAGCAACGCACCACCCTACATTGTATCCCTCATCCACAGCACCACGCCACCATACATTGTAACCCTCATCCACAGCACTGCGCCGCCCAACATTGTATCCCTCATCCACAGCAAAGCACCATCCTACATTGTATCCCTCATCCACAGCACTGCACCGCCATACATTGTAACCCTCATCCACTGCACTGCGCCGCCCTACATTGTATCACTTCTCCACAGCACCGCGCTGCCCTACATTGTATCCCTCATCCACAGCACTGCTCCACCCTACTTTGTATCCCTCATCCACAGCACCGCGTCGCCCTACATTGTATCCATCATCCACAGCACTGCGCCGCCCCACATTGTATCCCTCATCCACAGCACCACACCGCCCCACATTGTATCCATCATCCACAGCACTGCGCCACCCTACTTTGTATCCCTCATCCATAGCACTGCGCCACCCTACATTGTATCCCTCATCCACAGCACCATGCAGCCCCACATTGTATCCCTCACCCACAGCACTGCGCAGCCCTACATTGTATCCCTCATCCACAGCACTGCGCAGCCCTACATTGTATCTCTCATCCACAGCACCGCGCCACCCTACATGGTATCCTTCATCCACAGCATCGCCTGCTCTACATTGTATCCCTCACCCACAGCACCGCGTCGCCCGACATTGTATCCATCATCCACAGCACCGTGCCGCCCCACATTGTATCCCTCATCCACAGCACCGCGCCGCCCCACATTGTAATCCCTCATCTACAGCACCATATCGCGCTACATTGTATCCTTCATCCACAGCAATGCACTGCCCTACATTGTATCCCTCATCCACAGCACTGCGCCACCCTATTTTGTATCCATCATCCACAGCACCGTGTCGCCCTACATTGTATCCATCATCCACAGCACTGTGCCGCCCCACATTGTATCCCTCATCCACAGCACTGCGCCGTCCCACATTTTAATCCCTCATCCACAGCACCACAGCGCCTTTCATTGTATCCTTCATCCACAGCAACATACCGCCCTGCATTGTATCACTCATCCACAGCACTGCGCCGCCCCACATTGTAACCCTCATCCACAGCACTGTGCCGCCCCATGTTGTATCCTTCATCCACAGCACCACACTGCTCTACATTGTATACCTCATCCACAGCAACGCACCACCCTACATTGTATCCCTCATCCACAGCACCACGCCACCATACATTGTAACCCTCATCCACAGCACTGCGCCGCCCTACATTGTATCCCTCATCCACAGCAACGCACCATCCTACATTGTATCCCTCATCCACAGCACTGCACCGCCATAGATTGTAACCCTCATCCACAGCACCGCGCCGCCCTACATTGTATCCCTCATCCACAGCACTGCTCCACCCTACTTTGTATCCCTCATCCACAGCACTGCGTCGCCCTACATTGTATCCATCATCCACAGCACTGCGCCGCCCCACATTGTATCCCTCATCCACAGCACTGCGCCACCCTACTTTGTATCCCTCATCCATAGCACTGCGCCACCCTACATTGTATCCCTCATCCACAGCACCATGCAGCCCTACATTGTATCCCTCATCCACAGCACTGCGCAGCCCTACATTGTATCCCTCATCCACAGCACCACACCACGTTACATTGTATCTCTCATCCACAGCACCGCGCCAGCCTACATTGTATCCTTCATCCACAGCATCGCCTGCCCTACATTGTATCCCTCATCCACAGCACCACACTGACTTACATTGTATCCCTCACCCACAGCACCGTGCCTCCCCACATTGTATCCCTCATCCACAGCACCGCGCCGCCCCACATTGTAATCCCTCATCTCCAGCACCATATCGCGCTACATTGTATCCTTCATCCACAGCAATGCACCGCCCTACATTGTATCCCTCATCCACAGCACTGCGCCACCCTATTTTGTATCCATCATCCACAGCACCATGTCGCCCTATATTGTATCCATCATCCACAGCACTGCGCCGTCCCTCATTGTAATCTCTCATCCACAGCACCACACCGCCCTACATTGTATCCCTCATCCACAGCACTGCGCCACCCTACTTTGTATCCCTCATCCACAGCACTGCGCCACTTTACTTTGTATCCCTCATCCACAGCACTGCGCAGCCCTACATTGTATCCCTCATCCACAGCACCACACTGCATTACATTGTATCTCTCATCCACAGCCCCGCGTGTCCCTACATTGTATCCTTCATCCACAGCACCGCGCCTCCCTACATTGTATCTTTCATCCACAGCACTGCCCTGCCCTACATTGTATCCCTCATCCACAGCACTGCGTCGCCCTTCATTGTATCCATCATCTATAGCACTGTGCCGCCCCACATTGTAATCCCTCATCCACAGCATCACACCGCCCTACATTGTATACCTCATCCACAGCAACGCACCACCCTACATTGTATCCCTCATCCACAGCACCACGCCACCATACATTGTAACCCTCATCCACAGCACTGCGCCGCCCTACATATTATCCCTCATCCACAGCAACGCACCATCCTACATTGTATCCCTCATCCACAGCACTGCACCGCCATAGATTGTAACCCTCATCCACAGCACCGCGCCGCCCTACATTGTATCCCTCATCCACAGCACTGCTCCACCCTACTTTGTATCCCTCATCCACAGCACTGCGTCGCCCTACATTGTATCCATCATCCACAGCACTGCGCCGCCCCACATTGTATCCCTCATCCACAGCACTGCGCCACCCTACTTTGTATCCCTCATCCATAGCACTGCGCCACCCTACATTGTATCCCTCATCCACAGCACCATGCAGCCCTACATTGTATCCCTCATCCACAGCACTGCGCAGCCCTACATTGTATCCCTCATCCACAGCACCACACCACGTTACATTGTATCTCTCATCCACAGCACCGCGCCAGCCTACATTGTATCCTTCATCCACAGCATCGCCTGCCCTACATTGTATCCCTCATCCACAGCACCACACTGACTTACATTGTATCCCTCACCCACAGCACCGTGCCTCCCCACATTGTATCCCTCATCCACAGCACCGCGCCGCCCCACATTGTAATCCCTCATCTCCAGCACCATATCGCGCTACATTGTATCCTTCATCCACAGCAATGCACCGCCCTACATTGTATCCCTCATCCACAGCACTGCGCCACCCTATTTTGTATCCATCATCCACAGCACCATGTCGCCCTATATTGTATCCATCATCCACAGCACTGCGCCGTCCCTCATTGTAATCTCTCATCCACAGCACCACACCGCCCTACATTGTATCCCTCATCCACAGCACTGCGCCACCCTACTTTGTATCCCTCATCCACAGCACTGCGCCACTTTACTTTGTATCCCTCATCCACAGCACTGCGCAGCCCTACATTGTATCCCTCATCCACAGCACCACACTGCATTACATTGTATCTCTCATCCACAGCCCCGCGTGTCCCTACATTGTATCCTTCATCCACAGCACCGCGCCTCCCTACATTGTATCTTTCATCCACAGCACTGCCCTGCCCTACATTGTATCCCTCATCCACAGCACTGCGTCGCCCTTCATTGTATCCATCATCTATAGCACTGTGCCGCCCCACATTGTAATCCCTCATCCACAGCATCACACCGCCCTACATTGTATCCTTCATCCACAGCAACGCACTGCCCTACATTGTATCTCTCATCCACAGCACTGCGCCACCCTACTTTGTATCTCTCATCCACAGCACTGCGCCACCCTACATTGTATCCCCCGGCCACAGCACCGTGCAGCCCTACATTGTATCCCTCATCCACAGCACTGCGCCGCCCCACATTGTATCCCTCATCCACAGCACTGTGCCGCCCTACATTGTATCCCTCATCCACAGCACCACGCCGCCCTACATTGTATCCCTTCTCCACAACACCGCCCTACATTGTATCCTTCATCCAGAGCACCGCGTCACCCTACATTGTATCCGTCATCCACTGCACTGTGCCGCTCGACATTGTACCCTTCATCCACAGCACCGCGTTGCCCTACATTGTAATCCCTCATCCACAGCACCACACCAAACATGTCAGCTGCACCTCAAGAACATCGCAAGAATCCGCTCTTTTCTCACCGCGGACGCACTAGAAACGCTCACTGATGCCCTCATCCACTTCCGGCTGGATTATTTCAACTCACGCTGATCGCCCCCCAAGCCAGACTCTAACCCTGCAATCCATCCTGAATGCAGCAGCCAGGCTCATCTTCCTGTCCAGCCGCTATTCAGACGCTTCTGCCCTGTGCCGGTCACTGCACTGGCTGCCCGTTAAATACAGAATACAATTCACACTCACCACCCTCATCCACAGCACCGCCCTGCCCTACATTGTATCGCTCATCCACAGCACTGCCCTGCCCTACATTGTATCCGTCATCCACAGCACCGCGCTGCCCTACACTGTATGCCTCATCCACAACACCGCCTCACCCTACATTGTATCCCTCATTGACAGCACCACGCCGCCCTACATTGTATCCCTCATTCACAGCACCCCGCCGCCCGACATTGTAATCCCTCATCCACAGCACCACACCGCCCTACATTGTATCCTTCATCCACAGCAATGTACCGCCCTACATTGTATCTCTCATCCACAGCACTGCGCCACCCTACTTTGTATCTCTCATGCACAGCACTGCGCCATCCTACATTGTATCCCTCATCCACAGCACCGTGCAGCCCCACATTGTATCCCTCATCCACAGCACTGCGCCGCCCCACATTGTATCCCTCATCCACAACACTGTGCCGCCCTACATTGTATCCATCATCCACAGCACCACGCCGCCATACATTGTGTCCCTCATCCACAGCACTGCGCCGCCCTATATTGTATCCCTTCTCCACAGCACCGCCCGACATTGTATCCCTCATCCAGAGCACCGCGTCACCCTACATTGCATCCGTCATCCACTGCACTGTGCCGCCCGACATTGTATCCTTCATCCACAGCACCGCGTCGCTTTACATTGTAGTCTCTCATCCACAGCACCACACCGCCCTATATTGTATCCCTCATCCACAGCACCACACCACCCTACATTGTATGCCTCATCCACAGCAACGCTCCGCCCCACACTGTATGCCTCATCCACAACACCGCCTCACCCTACATTGTATCCCTCATCGACAGCACCATGCAGCCCTACATTGTATCCCTCATCCACAGCACTGCGCAGCCCTACATTGTATCCCTCATCCACAGCACCACACCACGTTACATTGTATCTCTCATCCACAGCACCGCGCCAGCCTACATTGTATCCTTTATCCACAGCACTGCGCCGTCCCACATTGTAATTTCTCATCCACAGCACCACACCGCCCTACATTGTATCCCTCATCCACAGCACTGCGCCACCCTACTTTGTATCCCTCATCCACAGCACCGCGCCAGCCTACATTGTATCCTTCATCCACAGCATCGCCTGCCCTACATTGTATCCCTCATCAACAGCACCACACTGACTTACATTGTATCCCTCACCCACAGCACCGCGTCGCCCGACATTGTATCCGTCATCCACAGCACCGTGCCGCCCCACATTGTATCCCTCATCCACAGCACCGCGCCGCCCCACATTGTAATCCCTCATCTCCAGCACCATATCGCGCTACATTGTCTCCTTCATCCACAGCAATGCACCGCCCTACATTGTATCCCTCATCCACAGCACTGCGCCACCCTATTTTGTATCCATCATCCACAGCACCGCGTCACCCGACATTGTATCCATCATCCACAGCACCGTGCCGCCCCACATTGTATCCCTCATCCACAGCACCGCGCCGCCCCACATTGTATCCCTCATCCACAGCACCGCGCCGCCCCACATTGTAATCCCTCATCTCCAGCACCATATCGCGCTACATTGTATCCTTCATCCACAGCAATGCACCGCCCTACATTGTATCCCTCATCCACAGCAACGCACCATCCTACATTGTATCCCTCATCCACAGCACTGCACCGCCATAGATTGTAACCCTCATCCACAGCACCGCGCCGCCCTACATTGTATCCCTCATCCACAGCACTGCTCCACCCTACTTTGTATCCCTCATCCACAGCACTGCGTCGCCCTACATTGTATCCATCATCCACAGCACTGCGCCGCCCCACATTGTATCCCTCATCCACAGCACTGCGCCACCCTACTTTGTATCCCTCATCCATAGCACTGCGCCACCCTACATTGTATCCCTCATCCACAGCACCATGCAGCCCTACATTGTATCCCTCATCCACAGCACTGCGCAGCCCTACATTGTATCCCTCATCCACAGCACCACACCACGTTACATTGTATCTCTCATCCACAGTACCGCGCCAGCCTACATTGTATCCTTCATTCACAGCACCGCGCCTCCCTACATTGTATCTTTCATCCACAGCACTGCCCTGCCCTACATTGTATCCCTCATCCACAGCACTGCGTCGCCCTTCATTGTATCCATCATCTATAGCACTGTGCCGCCCCACATTGTAATCCCTCATCCACAGCACCACACCGCCCTACATTGTATCCTTCATCCACAGCAACGCACCGCCCTACATTGTATCTCTCATCCACAGCACTGCGCCACCCTACTTTGTATCTCTCATCCACAGCACTGCGCCACCCTACATTGTATCCCTCGGCCACAGCACCGTGCAGCCCTACATTGTATCCCTCATCCACAGCACTGCGCCGCCCCACATTGTATCCCTCATCCACAGCACTGTGCCGCCCTACATTGTATCCATCATCCACAGCACTGCCCTGCCCTACATTGTATCCCTCATCCACAGCACCGCCCTACATTGTATGCCTCATCCACAGCACTGGGCCGCCCTACATTGTATCCCTTCTTCGCAACACCGCCCTACATTGTATCCCTCATCCAGAGCACCGTGTCACCCTACATTGTATCCGTTATCCACTGCACTGTGCCGCTCGACATTGTACCCTTCATCCACAGCACCGCGTCGCCCTACATTGTAATCCCTCATCCACAGCACCACACCAAACATGTCAGCTGCACCTCAAGAACATCGCAAGAATCCGCTCTTTTCTCACCGCGGACGCACTAGAAACGCTCACTGATGCCCTCATCCACTCCCGGCTGGATTATTTCAACGCTGATCGCCCCCCAAGCCAGACTCCAACCCTGCAATCCATCCTGAATGCAGCAGCCAGGCTCATCTTCCTGTCCAGCCGCTATTCAGACGCTTCTGCCCTGTGCCGGTCACTGCACTGGCTGCCCGTTAAATACAGAATACAATTCACACTCACCACCCTCATCCACAGCACCGCCCTGCCCTACATTGTATCGCTCATCCACAGCACCGCCCTGCCCTACATTGTATCCGTCATCCACAGCACCGCGCCGCCCTACACTGTATGCCTCATCCACAACACCGCCTCACCCTACATTGTATCCCTCATCGACAGCACCACGCCGCCCTACATTGTATCCCTCATCCACAGCACCCCGCCGCCCGACATTGTAATCCCTCATCCACAGCACCACACCGCCCTACATTGTATCCTTCATCCACAGCAATGCACCGCCCTACATTGTATCTCTCATCCACAGCACTGCGCCACCCTACTTTGTATCTCTCATGCACAGCACTGCGCCGCCATACATTGTATTCCTTCTCCACAGCACTGCGCCGCCCTAGATTGTATCTATCATCCACTGCACTGTGCCGCCCGACATTGTATCCTTCATCCACAGCACCACACCACCCTACATTGTATCCCTCATCCACAGCAACGCTCCGCCCAACATTGTATCCCTCATCCACAGCACTGCGCTGCCCTACATTGTATCCCTCATCCACAGCACCGCACCGCCATACATTGTATCCCTCATCCACAGCAACGCTCCGCCCTTTGTATCCCTCATCCACAGCACTGCGCCGCCCT
Source organism: Eleutherodactylus coqui (assembly GCF_035609145.1). Lineage (NCBI taxonomy): Eukaryota > Metazoa > Chordata > Amphibia > Anura > Eleutherodactylidae > Eleutherodactylus > Eleutherodactylus coqui. The sequence continues at coordinate 298,207,608 of NC_089840.1, read as the reverse complement.
ACATTGTATCCCTCATCCACAGCACCGCGTCGCCCTATATTGTATCCATCATCCACAACACTGTGCTGCCCCACATTGTATCCCTCATCCACAGCACCGCATCGCCCGACATTATATCTATCATCCACAGCACCGCGCCACCCCACATTGTAATCCCTCATCCACCGTACCACACCGCCCTTCATTGTATCCTACATCTACAACACTGCCCCACCCTACTTTGCACTGCGTCGTCCTGCATTGTATCCATTATCTAAAGCACTGTGCCGCCCCACATTGTATCCCTCATCCACAGCACTGCGCCGCCCCACATTGTAATCCCTCATCCACAGCACCACACCGCCCTACATTGTATCCTTCATTCACAGCAACGCACCGCCTTACATTGTATCTCTCATCAACAGCACTGCACCACCCTACTTTGTATTTCTCATCCACAGCACTGCACCACCCTACATTGTATCCTTCATGCACAGCAACGCACCGCCCTACATTGTTTCTCTCATCAACAGCACTGCGCCACCCTACTTTGTATTTCGCATCCACAGCACTGCGCCACCCTACATTGTATCCCACATCCACAGCACCGTGCAGCCCTACATTGTATCCCTCATTCACAGCACTGCGCCGCCCCACATTGTATCCCTCATCCACAGCACTGTGCCGCCCTACATTGTATCCCTCATCCACAGCACCACGCCGCCATACATTGTGTCTCTCATCCACAGCACTGCGCCGCCCGACATTGTATCCCTCATCCACAGCACCCCGCCGCTCTACATTGTATCCCTCATCCACAGCACCCCGCCGCCCTACATTGTATCCCTCATCCACAGCACCCCGCCTCCCTACTTTGTATCCCTAATCGACAGTACCGCGCCGCCCTACTTTGTATCCCTCATCCACAGCACCGCGCCGCCCTACATTGCATCCCTCATCCACAGCACCGCGCCGCCATACTTTGTATCCCTCATCCACAGCACCGTGCTGCTCTACAATGTATCCCTCATCCACAGAACCGCACAGCCCTACATTGTATCCCTCATCCACAACACTGTGCCGCCCTACATTGTATCCATCATCCACAGCACCACGCCGCCATACATTGTGTCCCTCATCCACAGCACTGCGCCGCCCTATATTGTATCCCTTCTCCACAGCACCGCCCGACATTGTATCCCTCATCCAGAGCACCGCGTCAACCTACATTGTATCCGTGGTCCACTGCACTGTGCCGCCCGACATTGTATCCTTCATCCACAGCACCGCGTCGCCCTACATTGTAGTCTCTCATCCACAGCACCGAACCGCCCTATATTGTATCCCTCATCCACAGCACCACACCACCCTACATTGTATGCCTCATCCACAGCAATGCTCCGCCCCACACTGTATCCCTCATCCACAGCCCTGCGCCACCCTTTGCATCCTTCATCCACAGCACTGCGCCGCCCTTCATTGTATCCCTCATCCGAAGCACCGCACCGCCATACATTTTATCCCTCATCCACAGCACCGCGTCGCCCTACATTGTATCCGTCATCCACTGCACTGTGCCGCCCGACATTGTATCCTTCATCCACAGCACCACACCACCCTACATTGTATCCCTCATCCACAGCAACGCTCCGCCCAACATTGTATCCCTCATCCACAGCACTGCGCTGCCCTACATTGTATCCCTCATCCACAGCACCGCACCGCCATACATTGTATCCCTCATCCACAGCAACGCTCCGCCCTACATTGTATCCCTCATCCACAGCACTGCGCCACCCTTTGTATCCCTCATCCACAGCACTGCGCCGCCCTACATTGTATCCCTCATCCACAGCACCGCGTCGCCCTATATTGTATCCATCATCCACAACACTGTGCTGCCCCACATTGTATCCCTCATCCACAGCACCGCATCGCCAGACATTATATCTATCATCCACAGCACCGCGCCACCCCACATTGTAATCCCTCATCCACCGTACCACACCGCCCTTCATTGTATCCTACATCTACAACACTGCCCCACCCTACTTTGCACTGCGTCGTCCTGCATTGTATCCATTATCTAAAGCACTGTGCCGCCCCACATTGTATCCCTCATCCACAGCACTGCGCCGCCCCACATTGTAATCCCTCATCCACAGCACCACACCGCCCTACATTGTATCCTTCATTCACAGCAACGCACCGCCTTACATTGTATCTCTCATCAACAGCACTGCACCACCCTACTTTGTATTTCTCATCCACAGCACTGCACCACCCTACATTGTATCCTTCATGCACAGCAACGCACCGCCCTACATTGTATCTCTCATCAACAGCACTGCGCCACCCTACTTTGTATTTCGCATCCACAGCACTGCGCCACCCTACATTGTATCCCACATCCACAGCACCGTGCAGCCCTACATTGTATCCCTCATCCACAGCACTGCGCCGCCCCACATTGTATCCCTCATCCACAGCACTGTGCCGCCCTACATTGTATCCCTCATCCACAGCACCACGCCGCCATATATTGTGTCTCTCATCCACAGCACTGCGCCGCCCGACATTGTATCCCTCATCCACAGCACCCCGCCGCTCTACATTGTATCCCTCATCCACAGCACCCCGCCGCCCTACATTGTATCCCTCATCCACAGCACCCCGCCTCCCTACTTTGTATCCCTAATCGACAGTACCGCGCCGCCCTACTTTGTATCCCTCATCCACAGCACCGCGCCGCCCTACATTGCATCCCTCATCCACAGCACCGCGCCGCCATACTTTGTATCCCTCATCCACAGCACCGTGCTGCTCTACAATGTATCCCTCATCCACAGAACCGCACAGCCCTACATTGTATCCCTCATTCACAGCACTGCCCTACATTGTATCCCTCATCCACACCACCGTGCCGCCCTACATTGTATCCCTCATCCACAGCACTGTGCCTCCCCACATTGTATCCTTCATCCACAGCACCACACCGCTCTACATTATATCCCTCAGCCACAGCAATGCACCATCCTACATTGTATCCCTCATCCACAGCACTGTGCTGCCATACATTGTATCCCTCATCCACAGCACTGCGCCGCCATACATTGTATCCCTCATCTACAGCAACGCACCACCCTACATTGTATTCCTCATCCACAGCACTGCGCCGCCCTTCATTGTATCCCTCATCTACAGCACTGTGCCGCCCCACATTGTATCCCTCTTCCACAGCACTGCGCCGCCATACATTGTATCCCTCATCCACAGCACCACACCGCTCTACATTATATCCCTCAGCCACAGCAACGCACCGCCCTACATTGTATCCCTCATCCACAGCACTGCGCCGCCATACATTGTATCCCTTCTCCACAGCACTGCGCCGCCCTAGATTGTATCTTTCATCCACTGTACTGTGCCGCCCCACATTGTATCCCTCATCCACAGTACTGTGCCGCCCCACATTGTATCCTTCATCCACAGAACTGCGCTGCCCCACATTGTAATCCCTCATCCACAGCACCACACCGCCCCATATTGTATCCCTCATCCACAGCACTGCGCCGCCCTACGTTGTATCCCTCATCCACAGCACTACGCCGCCAACATTGTATCCCTCATCCACAGCACTGTGATGCCCCACGTTGTATCCTTCATCCACAGCACCACACTGCTCTACATTGTATCCCTCATCCACAGCAATGCACCACCCTATATTGTATCCCTCATCCACAGCACCACGCCGCCATACATTGTAACCCTCATCCACAGCACTGCGCCGCCCTAGATTGTATCCCTCATCCACAGTACGTGCCGCCCCACATTGTATCCCTCATCCACAGTACTGTGCCGCCCCACATTGTATCCCTCATCCACAGTACTGTGCCACCCCACATTGTATCCCTCATCCACAGAACTGCGCTGCCCCACATTGTAATCCCTCATCCACAGCACTACACCGCCCCACATTGTATCCCTCATCCACAGCACTGCGCCGCCCTACGTTGTATCCCTCATCCACAGCACTACGCCGCCAACATTGTATCCCTCATCCACAGCACTGTGATGCCCCACGTTGTATCCTTCATCCACAGCACCACACTGCTCTACATTGTATCCCTCATCCACAGCAATGCACCACCCTATATTGTATCCCTCATCCACAGCACCACGCCGCCATACATTGTAACCCTCATCCACAGCACTGCGCCGCCCTAGATTGTATCCCTCATCCACAGTACGTGCCGCCCCACATTGTATCCCTCATCCACAGTACTTTGCCGCCCCACATTGTATCCCTCATCCACAGTACTGTGCCACCCCACATTGTATCCTTCATCCACAGAACTGCGCTGCCCCACATTGTAATCCCTCATCCACAGCACTACACCGCCCCACATTGTATCCCTCATCCACAGCACTGCGCCGCCCTACGTTGTATCCCTCATCCACAGCACTGTGATGCCCCACGTTGTATCCTTTATCCACAGCACCACACTGCTCTACATTGTATCCCTCATCCACAGCAATGCACCACCCTATATTGTATCCCTCATCAACAGCACCACGCCGCCATACATTTTATCCCTCATCCACAGCACCGCGCCGCCCTACATTGTATCCCTTCTTCCTGAGCACCACGTCACCCTACATTGTATCCGTCATCCACTGCACTGTGCCGCCCGACATTGTATCCTTCAAACACAGCACCGCGTTGCCCTACATTGTAATCCCTCATCCACAGCACCACACCGCCCTACATTGTATCCCTCATCCACAGCACCACACCGCCCTACATTGTATCCCTCATCCACAGCACTGCGCCACCGTACTTTGTATCCCTCATCCACAGCACAGACCCACCCAACTTTGTATCCCTCATCCACAGCACGGTGCCGCCCTACATTGTATCCCTCATCCACAGCACTGCCCCACCCAACTTTGTATCCCTCATCCACAGCACTACACCGCCTTTCCTTGTATCCCTCATCCACAGCACTGCCCCACCCTACTTTGTATCCCTCATCCACAGCACTGCGTCGTCCTACATTGTATCCATCATCTAAAGCACTGTGCCGCCCCACATTGTATCCCTCATTCACAGCACTGCGCCGCCCCACATTGTATCCCTCATCCACAGCACTGCCCCACCCTACTTTGTATCCCTCATCCACAGCACCAGGCCACCCTACATTGTATCCCTCATCCACAGCACTGCGCTGCCCTACTTTGTATCCCTCATCCACAGCACCATGCTGCCCTACAGTGTATCCCTCATGCACAGCACCGTGCCGCCCTACATTGTATCTGTCATCCACAGGACTGTGCTTCCCCACATTTTCTCCCTCATCCACAGCACCGCGCCGCCCCACATTGTATCCCTCATCCACAGCACTGTGCCGCCCCACATTGTAATCCCTCATCCACAGCACCACACCGCCCTACATTGTATCCCTCATCCACAGCACTGCGCCACCCTACTTTGTATCCCTCATCCACAGCACTGCACCACCCTACATTGTATCCCTCATCCACAGCACCGTGCAGCCCTACATTGTATCTCTCATCCACAGCACCGTGCCGCCCTACATTGTATCCTTCATCCACAGCACCACACCGCCCTACATTGTATCCCTCTTCCACAGCACCACACCGCCCTACATTGTATCCATCATCCACAGCACCACACCGCCCTACATTGTATCCATCATCCACAGCACCACGTCGCCCTTCATTGTATCCATCATCCACAGCACTGTGCCGCCCCACATTGTATCCCTCATCCACAGCACCGCACCGCCTCACATTGTAATCCCTCATCCACAGCACTACACTGCCCTTCATTGTATCCCTCATCCACAGCACTGCCCCACCCTACTTTGTATCTCTCATCCACAACACTGCGCGACCCTACACTGTATCCCTCATCCACAGCACCGTGCAGCCCTACATTGTATCCCTCATCCACAGCACTGTGCAGCCCTACATTGTATCCCTCATCCACAGCACTGCGCGGCCCCACATTGTATCCCTCATCCACAGCACTGTGCCGCCCTACATTGTATCCATCATCCACAGCACCACGCCGCCATACATTGTGTCCCTCATACACAACACTGCGTCGCCCCACATTGTATCCATCATCTAAAGCACTGTGCCGCCCCACATTGTATCCCTCATCCACAGCATTGCTCCGCCCCACATTGTAATCCCTCATCCACAGCACCACACCGCCCTACGTTGTATCCTTCATCCACAGCAACGCAACGCCCTACATTGTATCTCTCATCCACAGCACTGCGCCACCCTACTTTGTATCTCTCATCCACAACACTGCGCGACCCTACATTGTATCCCTCATCCACAGCACCGGGCAGCCCCACATTGTATCCATCATCCACAGCACCACGCCGCCATACATTGTGTCCCTCATCCACAGCACTGCGCCGCCCTACATTTTTTCCCTTCTCCACAGCACCGCCCTACATTGTATCCCTCATCCTGAGCACCGCGTCACCCTACATTGTATCCGTCATCCACTGCACTGTGCCGCCCGACATTGTATCCTTCAAACACAGCACCGCGTTGCCCTACATTGTAATCCCTCATCCACAGCACCACACCTCCCTACATTGTATCCCTCATCCACAGCAACGCTCCGCCCTACATTGTATCCCTCATCCACAGCAACGCTCCGCCCTACATTGTATCCCTCATACACAGCACTGCGCCACCCTTTTTATCCCTCATCCACAGCACTGCGCCGCCCTACATTGTATCCTTCATCCACAGCACCACGCCGCCCTACATTGTATCCCTCATCCACAGCACCGCGCCGCCCTACATTGTATCCCTCATCCACAGCACCACGCCGCCCTACATTGTATCCCTCATCCACAGCACTCCGCCACCCTACATTGTATCCCTCAACCGCAGCACCTCACCTCCCTACTTTGTATCCCTAATCGACAGTACCGCGCCGCCCTACTTTGTATCCCTCATCCACAGCACCACGCCACCCTACATTGCATCCCTCATCCACAGCACCGTGCCGCCCTACTTTGTATCCCTCATCCACAGCACCTTGCGCCCTACATTGTATTCCTCATCCACAGCACCGCACCGCCATACATTGTATCCCTCATCCCCAGCACCGCGTCGCCCTACATTGTATCCATCATCCACAGCACCGCGCCGCCCTACATTGTATCCCTCATCCACAGCACCGCACCGCCCCACATTGTATCCCTCATCCACAGCAGGGCACCGTCCTACATTGTATTCCTCATCCACAGCACCTCGTCATCCTATATTGTATCCCTCATCCACAGCACCGCATCGCCCTACATTGTATCACTCATCCACAGCACCGCGCCGCCCTACATTGTAATCCCTCATCCAAAGCACCACACCGCGCTACATTGTATCCCTAACCCACAGCACCGCTCCGCCCTACATTGTATCCCTCATCCACAGCACTGCTCTGCCCTACATTCTATCCCTCATCCCCAGCACCAGGCCACCCTACATTGTATCCCGTTGCTGGGGGTCTGTCAACATCGACCATTCCGAATGTTGCCTGAGTCCAAATTCAAAGGAGAATTATCATAGGTGAGAACCATAATAAGCCACTACACTCGGACAGTCCAGTGATATCAGTATGAATTCTACTTTATTGTTGAACATTGCTGGTTATATGCAAGATGAAAAGAAGGCGTTTCCAAATGTTACCTGATACCAAGTTTCAATCTACTTTTGCTGACCAAGTCCACATTCCAATAGATTACAATAGGGCTGTAAATCAAAAAGCCTTCTAAACAAAAGGTATCAGCCAAACTGTTTGAAGTGGACATAAAACAGTTACATACAGATGGCTCCATACTGTCTGAGTACCTACTTAATCAGAATGTAATCTTAAAGGTCCATCAACAATTTGCACATCAAAAGAGGGGGCATTGTTTCTAGTTAAACACATAAAAACTGGTTCAGCTACCTACTTAGTATTCAGTACCTGGTCAAGGGTTCAGACTTGTAAGATAGCTGAATAAAATCTAATTAATCATACATTTAGTATTTTAAAGTCATCATCCAAATAAATGCTTGAATATACCTTTTGACATATGATTCTATATCCAAATTCTATTAGGAACCTCTGGAATGTTTTACATATTTTTCATTTCCATAATACATAACATTATATAACCAAATAACTAATGTCACATTTATTACACTGTTTCCTTATCTTTCTTATGTTAGGTTATTAAAAATATGATTGACCCCTATCAATCCCCCATTTGGACATCAGAGCCACCATTATCTTCTGGTTCTGTCACACGTTGGTGCCGGTTCCAGCCGGGTCCCCAGGTAGGAATGGTGCACTCTATGTCCATCTAGGATATCAAGACATTTAAACAAATGACATAATATCAAATATTGCAAGTCAATCAAGTTTACAATACAGTAATCTTAGATTTATCAACATCAATATCGTCATATTAGACACTTAAAGAGGTGTAGAAAATCGGCATTCAGTACATTTAGCTACACATGAAATTATTATCTTTAATATATACACATAAGATTATACTAGTCGGACGATTGCAGAGTATTTGAGAGTAGCTGTTACTTCTGTTGCCTTAATTTGTTCGATTTCATTAGGGTCACAAGTAAAATTATAACACACTTCAGCTAATGCAACATTTCTCACCTAAAACTGAGTCATATTCGTCCAATGTGTATGTTCAATGGTATCGCAATGGGTACAATATTCAAATATATTAAGGAAGGTGTTTTCCTGAACAACATTGTCATGTACTACATCACTATCATTGTGTACTATTCAGCATATGTCTCGAAGAGTCTCTACAGGAGTGGGGACAGATAATAGACAAGTCCGCAAAATGTCCTCTCCACTCCTGAGGTTTGGCATACACATGTGGGAAATATTTGCCCATCCAGTCCATCGCTTCTCAATGTGGATCGTTTGTAGTAGTGTTCCCAATAAGAGGACAGTCCAATAAGACAAAATGCAAAAGTCAAAATGTCCAGTACCCCCCCACCCAAACAACGCCAGGATCCCACCCATCACTTTTCCTCTGGCTCGGGAACTTTCTTGCAGTGGGAGGCGTGTATCCACTTTTACAGAAGTAGGCGTTGACAACAGAACTTGGTATGGTCGTCAAACCTTGGGTCCAAGGCCTTTCTTACGTGTCTTTTTGCGACCACCCAGTCTCCAGGCTGCAAGAAATGAGTCCCCTCTAGGTTGTCAGGGTCTGGAATTGGGAAAATACTGGATCGTGTGTTATTTTCAGTTTACGACATAGTTCTTGTACATATTCAATAACCTTATCACATCCCCGCTGTAGGGCCTGTGGATGGTACAGGCCTAATCTTGGCATAGAGCCAAACAACACTTCTTTTAACTAAAGTGTACCGTTTTAGTTCTTTCAACTTTATCTAAACTCTGCGGTTGGTATGGAGTGTGAAACGCTTGTTCCACTCCCAGGCTGACATCACCTCTCGCATCACTTCACCTGTAAAATGTGTACCTCTGTCACTCTTAATTGTCTCTGGTACCCCAAATCTACATACAAGTTCTGACACAAGTTTAGTCGTTGTACATTGTGTGGTGGCTTTGAACAGGTCCGCGCACACAAGGACGTACTCATACCTGCCTGATTTGGGAAGCTGGATGTAATCGATTTGTAATCTCTGAATAGGATACAGTGGTCTGGGTGTGCACTTCACATGCCTTCACATATGCCTTCGCCAACCTGTCGAACCCTGGAGCATACCATACCTTGTCCACAACAGAAACCATGGCATTCCGAGAGGCATGCACTTTCCCGTGAGCTAGGACGGCGAGGTGGGGGTAGGCAGCCACTGGTACATCATCTACGTCCCGTAGGACGCCAAATCCCAAATCAACAAGAGTGGTGGGACCAAGATCCAACTTATAGCACAAGGGGTCTTGCGTCCTGTCCTAGGAGAGCTGCAGCCTTAGCTGCCCTATCCCTTGCTCTCTGGTGACTGCCCCTGCGTGTGTGCTTTAACCTTTATTATGGCCACCTGTTCTGGCAACATGATGGCCTGCATTTAATCTTAATGGGCTTGCCTTGTGCGGTGAGAAAGCTCCTGGACCGCCAGATGGGTCCATAATCGTGTGCAGTACCAAAGGCGTACCTGGAATCAGTGTAGATGTTAGCAGTGGTACCTTTCGCAATCGTACAGGCCTCAGTTGGAGCACGGAGCTCAGCCTCCTGCGCTGACATGTATGGCGGCAGTGGTTTTTGTACAAGCATCTCATTCAGTGTGACTACTTCAAAACCTGTTACAAAACTTCCTTCGTCATTCAGGTATCTAGATCCATCCGCAAACATTTCAAGGTGGGGGTTTAGGAGGGGTTTGTCAGTGACATGTGCGAACCCAGCTGTCTCCTGCTCCATGAGCGCTGCACAATCATGCTGGTGTTCTGCGTCAAAGGCCTCCTCCTCATCATCAGTCAGAGAATTTGCAAAAAGCTGGTCCTCTGTACTTACTCCGCCATTTGAATCAGTGTCACCTAATGGTAATAAGGTGGCCGGATTCAAAGTGGTGCAACGTTGAACTGAGACATTGGATGAAGAGTGCATGAAGACTGCAAGTTACATTTTGATCTGTCTAGCAAGGGACAGATGTCTACGGCTTACCTGTGTCAGGATACCATGTATGTCATGTGGGGTGTAGATCACCATGGTGTGATCTAAGAAGTTTCTCTTTGCTGGCTTTGCAGCCATTCTACTCTGATGGAGGAAACACAAAAGGCTTAGTGATGCATTGAGGTAACTACTTGTGTCAGCAGTACATAAAAGAAAATAAAAATTAATCATCAACATATTACAAGAGGGCGGTGCCCTCGGGAATTGGCCAGGTGTCTAATACCGGCTTCATGCATCTGGTGAACTGGTTTTGGGCTATTCTGTGCCCCTTGTGGTAGCACTATCCAACAGTACTGCTTTCCTCTGAGATTAAATGCAAACAAATACAGTCTGTCGAGGTCCGTTTGACTGGTAGCCCAAAGGCTCGAAGGAACGACACTAAGAACTTGTTTCTCTGCGCGCGTAAGAGTGAAGACAGGTAGAGGTGTCGCTAGGTCTGCTGCCATCTGACCGAAGGTCGGGTGACTTTCAGACCTGGGGTGTATACGAGTCTCACCGGACGGGTGAAATTCGATACAAGATCCCAAGGGTCCCATCGTTTCGGTTCCCAATATGCTTTCAGGACTTTCCAGCACAAGGAAGCGCATGAGGCATCGTGACCCTTTAAACATTACCTCTAGCGGTTCAGTTTCTGCCAGCTGAATCGGCACTCCTGAAACCCCTTGCACTGATTACTCCTAGACAATCAGGCTGGTATAAAAATTGCTGACCTGCAATACCTGGATCACCTATGTCAGATATTCAGTTCCTTGGGCTAAGCAATGACTCAGGAAAACAACCTTTGTTTTGCAGAATTGGAGTTGGTCTTGGAGGTGGCTTACTATTTGTCAGGACCTGCGGAAAGCTGAGTTTCTGCAGTAGCTATCAAGACAAATACATGAGCCGGATCTACCAAGAGAGCAGTTAGTTTACAAACCTCTTCTGAACTGTCACTTGAGGTCTCAACCCGTACCGATCCATCCGGTGAACATTTGATGGATGCAGATAAGGCTTGTAAGATATTAGTACAAATAACAGAGACATGAATTACAACAAGGCAGAATAGTCCACAAACATCTAGCCACATTGAAATATGATATTCTTTAAGCAAATTCATTATTAATCTGATCCTGCCTGCAATGTCTCATTAAATTTGAGAAGAGAAAAAAAAACTTTTCCTAACTGCCCAAGCTCCTCACCCCTCCTTTGTAGACAAAAGAAGGATGAACCATTACATACTTTTACATCATCTAGCTCCACCCCTTCGATACTGGTCGTTTGCATGTCTTTCCTACAGAATATTCTCTCAGCGACAGTGCAGTACTAACAGCATTTAGCAGTGATATAGACGTCCAACCAATCACAGAACTGACATTTTACCCAAAAAGCAAAAATATATATATCTTAAAATCCCTATATGTTTTCACGTAATTCATTACAAGTTTCTTATTTCATCAGCGTCTGTCTTCCTTTCTATGACACTGAATTTTATCTCTCTATGAAACAGAACAATAGCTAAGATATTAATAAGCAGCCAGAATATTCAGACTTTAAACAACATTAATCATTAGTAATGATCAAGAGGTATACTTCTCTGAGGATACGAATAGTTAAACACATAGAAAAGAAAACCTGCTAAGCGCTTCTAACAGAGCAACATTTTCTGCATTTTTAACCCTTATATCCTTAAAAGCCCCCACAGATGTGAGTGGGGTATAACTTTCTTACACTTAGAAATTAGACATTACAAGAACACTAAGACGTACAACAAAGATTAGTTTACATAACAACAAGACATACAAAACAAACAATAATGGTTTTCATTGGGACAGATTCGGGCGACGCGGTGCGTCTTTGCCGCTGGGAGTGGTGCCCTGATCTGTCTCCTGATCACGAGGTTTCTTGGGACAATGGCAATTCTTGGCCAGGTGGCCTTTCCTGCGGCAATTATAACACTTACGTGTTCCTCTGTTTGGTCTGTCCTGGAACTGCACCTTCCCCCCCTGGTTGCTATAGTATTTAACCGCCGCTACAGGGCGCTTCTCATCCATAGCAAACCCTACTGCCTTTTTATACAAGTCCCTGGGCTCGGCTTGTCGCCAGTCGGGGGTACATACCTTTACTTTATCTGCCAATGATGGGCCAATGCCTTGCATGAACACCTCACACATCATTGGGTAGTACAGTTCATCTGTACAGAGGGTGAGACCCATTTCCCTAGCCTTCGTTCCCAGCCTACCAAAATAACATTCAATGGTTTCATTCTTTTCCCGTCTACACATAGTTAAAGGTTTCCGCTTTTCTAAGTCCTATCTTTCTATATTTTATACGCTTGTCTGCATACGTCTCCCCATTCCCTTTCTCACACAGCTTATGGACTTACCTCTTGATTTACCACTATCGCACAGTATTGAGGATGCACACAGCTTTGCACACAGCTTTCTCTGGTAAATCTGGCGGTCACACAGACCCCTTTGTGTCACACAGACCCCTTTGTGTCACACAGACCCCTTTGTGTCACACAGACCCCTATTTGTCACACAGACCCCTATTTGTCACACAGACCCTTAACATACAGATTTCAACAATTACTACAGGCAACATGGCAATATACACACAAGGGTTCTTCCGTCTAGCACGGTTACTAAGAACACCGTAAATAACAGGCAGAAGCGTCCTATATAACATGCAGCAACTCACCCCCTGTCGACACGAGACTGAAGTCAGGAGAGCCCAGAGCTGGAGTGGCAAGTCAAGGGCTTACCGTACACCAGTGTTTTGTAGATCTGGAGTCCCGTGGCCTCTGGTCCGGCTGGTCGGCAGGTAGTGTCGTCAGGTATCGGCTGCAGGTAAGGAGTTAGCCTCTGCCCCACGTTGGGCGCCAAATAAACTGTTGGGGGTCTGTCAACGTCGACCATTGCGAATGTTGCCTGAGTCCAAATTCAAAGGAGAATTATCATAGGTGAGAACCATATTAAGTCACTACACATGGACAGTCTAGTGATATCAGTATGAATTCTAGTTTATTGTTGAACATTGCTGGTTATATGCAAGATGAAAAGAAGGCGTTTCCAAATGTTACCTGATACCAAGTTTCAATCTACTTTTGCTGACCAAGTCCACATTCCAATAGATTACAAAAGGGCTGTAAATCAAAAAGCCTTCTAAACAAAAACACATAAACACATAAAAACTGGTTCAGCTACCTACTTAGTATTCAGTACCTGGTCAAGGGTTCAGACTTGTAAGATAGCTGAATAAAATCTAATTAATCATACATTTAGTATTTTAAAGTCATCATCCAAATAAATGCTTGAATATACCTTTTGACATATGATTCTATATCCAAATTCTATCAGCAACTTCTGGAATGTTTTACATATTTTTCATTTCCATAATACATAACATTATATAACCAAATAACTAATGTCACATTTATTACACTGTTTCCTTATCTTTCTTATGTTAGGTTATTAAAAATATGACTGACCCCTATCACCCTCATCCACAGCACTGCGCTGCCCTACTTTGTATCCCTCATCCACAGCACCGCACCGCCCTACATTGTATCTGTCATCCACAGCACCGCGCCGCCCTACTTTGTATCCCTCATCCACAGCACCGTGCCGCCCTACATTGTATCCCTCATCCACAGCGCAGTGCAGCGCCGCCCTACATTTCATCCCTCATCCACAGCACCGCTCCGCCCTACATTTCATCCCTCATCCACAGCACCGCACCGCCCTACATTTCATCCCTCATCCACAGCACCGCGTCGCCCTACATTTCATCCCTCATCCACAGCACCGCGCCGCCCTACATTGTATCCCTCATCCACAGCACAGCGCCACCCTACATTGTATCCCTCATCCACAGCACTGCTCCGCCCTACATTGTATCCCCCATCCACAGCACCGCACCGCCCTACATTGTATCCCTCATCCACAGCACCGTGCCGCCCTACATTGTATCCCTCATCCACAGCACCGCGCCGCCCTACATTGTATCCCTCATCCACAGCACAGCGCCACCCTACATTGTATCCCTCATCCACAGCACTGCTCCGCCCTACATTGTATCCCCCATCCACAGCACCGCACCACCCTACATTGTATCCCTCATCCACAGCACCGCCCTACATTGTATCCCTTATCCACAGCACCGCACGGCCCTACATTGTATCCCTCATCCACAGCACCGCGCCGCCCTACATTGTATCCCTCATCCACAGCGCAGTGCAGCGCCGCCCTACATTTCATCCCTCATCCAGAGCACCGCACCGCCCTACATTTCATCCCTCATCCACAGCACCGCACCACCCTACATTGTATCCCTCATCCACAGCACCGCGCCGCCCTACATTGTATCCCTCATCCACAGCACAGCGCCACTGTACATTGTATCCCTCATCCACAGCACTGCTCCGCCCTACATTGTATCCCCCATCCACAGCACCGCACCGCCCTACATTGTATCCCTCATCCACAGCACCATGCCGCCCTACATTGTATCCCTCATCCACAGCACCGCACGGCCCTACATTGTATCCCTCATCCACAGCAGCGTGCCGCCCCACATTGTATCCCTCATCCACAGCACCGCACCGCCCTACATTGTATCCCTCATCCACAGCACTGCTCCGCCCTACATTGTATCCCCCATCCACAGCACCGCTCCGCCCTACATTGTATCCCTCATCCACAGCACTGCTCCGCCCTACATTGTATCCCTCATCCACAGCACTGCTCCGCCCTACATTGTATCCCTCATCCACAGCACTGCTCCGCCCTACATTGTATCCCTCATCCACAGCACTGCACCGCCCTACATTGTATCCCTCATCCACAGCACCGCGCCGCCCTACATTGTATCCCTCATCCACAGCACCGTGCCGCCCAACATTGTATCCCTCATCCACAGCACCGCACGGCCCTACTTTGTATCCCTCACCCACAGCACCGCGCCGCCCTACATTGTATCCCTCATCCACAGCGCAGTGCAGCGCCGCCCTACATTTCATCCCTCATCCACAGCACCGCACCGCCCTACATTTCATCCCTCATCCACAGCACCGCACCGCCCTACATTGTATCCCTCATCCACAGCACCGCGCCGCCCTACATTGTATCCCTCATCCACAGCACAGCGCCACCCTACATTGTATCCCTCATCCACAGCACTGCTCCGCCCTACATTGTATCCCCCATCCACAGCACCGCCCTACATTGTATCCCTCATCCACAGCACCGCCCTACATTGTATCCCTCATCCACAGCACCGCGCTGCCCTACATTGTATCCCTCATCCACAGCACTGCTCCGCCCTACATTGTATCCCTCATCCACAGCACCGCACGGCCCTACATTGTATCCCTCATCCACAGCACCGCGCTGCCCTACATTGTATCCCTCATCCACAGCACTGCTCCGCCCTACATTGTATCCCTCATCCACAGCACCGCCCTACATTGTATCCCTCATCCACAGCACCGTGCCGCCCTACATTGTATCCCTCATCCACAGCACAGCGCTGCCCTACATTGTATCCCTCA
Organism: Eleutherodactylus coqui; assembly: GCF_035609145.1. NCBI lineage: Eukaryota > Metazoa > Chordata > Amphibia > Anura > Eleutherodactylidae > Eleutherodactylus > Eleutherodactylus coqui. The sequence goes on along the minus strand of NC_089840.1, from coordinate 298,191,393 downwards.
TCCACAGCACCGCACGGCCCTACATTGTATCCCTCATCCACAGCACCGCACGGCCCTACATTGTATCCCTCATCCACAGCACCGCGCCGTCCTACATTGTATCCCTCATCCACAGCACCGCGCCGCCCTACATTGTATCCTTCATCCCCAGCACCGCCCCGCCCTACATTGTATCCCTCATCCACAGCACCGTGCCGCCCTACATTGCATCCCTCATCCACAGCACCGCGCCGCCCTACATTGTATCCCTCATCCACAGCACCGCGCCGCCCTACATTGTATCCCTCATCCACAGCACCGCGCCGCCCTACATGGTATCCCTCATCCACAGCACCGTGCAGCCCTACATTGTATCCCTCATCCACAGCACCGCTCTGCCCTACATTGTATCCCTCATCCACAGCACCGCCCTACATTGTATCCCTCATCCACAGCACCGCCCTACATTGTATCCCTCATCCACAGCACCGCGCTGCACTACATTGTATCCCTCATCCACAGCACCGCCCTACATTGTATCCCTCATCCACAGCACCGCGCCACCCTACATTGTATCCCTCATCCACAGCACCGCCCTACATTGTATCCCTCATGCACAGCACCGTGCCGCCCCACATTGTATCCCTCAACTCAATCCATCACCCAGCTCGGGCTCTCCGCTCTGCTAAGGAAACCAGACTGAGCGCCCCTGTAATTCGAACTTCTCATTCCCGCCTCCAAGAGTTCTCCAGAGCAGCACCAGTGCTCTGGAACGCACTACCCCAAAACTATCCGGGCAATCCCCGGCACACAAAGCTTCAGGCTTGCTCTAAAAACGCACCTCTTCAGGGAGGCATACCATATCCCTTAAACCAAACCCCTCTATACCCCCCTGATAACATGCTCCCTGACCTACTGACTGCAATCCCTGCCAGCCGCAATCATCAGCCCCCTGTAGTCATACTGATTCAGCCACTATACGGCCTGACCATTGTCTGTATACCTGCCCCTCTCCAGCCCCTTTACCTTCTGTATCCCCCCACTACCTGTAGTATGTAGGTTGGCTGGACCCCGCACCCCCCTGCCTCCATCAGCTGATCACATGTACCCGTTGTTTTGTATCCGTTCCCCGTCTTCTAACGCTGCGGAATAAGTTGGCGCCATATAAATAGCGATTATTATTGTATCATACGATCCATAGAATGAAGTTATCGGCTCTTTTTTGCCCCAATGTGTGGCCGTAGATACGAGACCCCCAAAGGGGAGGATAACAGCGAGGACGAGAAATCACGCAATGTTCGAGTGATGCAAGAGGGCGATAAACTGCACATTTCTGCAGCCCCCGGGCTTTTCTACGCCTTCGCTCCCTCCTGTGATGGGGTGAGCTCTGGCACCGGCCGCCCGCTGCAGCTTTCTGTGATTCCCTATGGAGCCTCCGATTTATCATCCTGACGCTCAGACATCGCGGGGGCAAATATGCGATATTACCGCGACTCGCCGACGGCGACACCGCGATCCTCAGTGTGAAGTACGGCTTATACGGTCTTGGGAAGTGGGGGGAGAAAGCGCTGATAGAGGGAAAAAAATTGTATTTCTCGTCGGCCACAGTCCGGCGGCACACGGGGACTGTCCGCAGGGACCACCGGTCTGCCAGAGGAGGGCCGCAGCTGGTCACACGCCGATCGTATCACGGAGCAGACTGCAGCGTCCGCCGTCCGCGTGACTTATAAGGCTATCAGCTCGTTGGCTCCGCCCCTTGTCCTCTAGGCCCCTCCCTGTCCCGCTCTGCTCTCAGCTAGTCGGTTCCTCCCCCTAGTGATACCGCTTGGCTCCTCCCATCGGTCGTCACTATCGGTGTAGCTGGAGGTGCGCTCTGACGTCAGCCAGCAGCGGCGCGCTGATTGGTGGAGCGGCTGCTGGAGCGGATGGCCCGGCCGCCATCTTTGTTGATGTGTCAGTGAGAAGCCGCGGATGGAGCAGCGCTGAGCGGACGGGTGAGCGGAGGTGACGTGCTTTGTGGGGGGCTCTGTAGGGTCCTGCGGAGGGGGAGGGGCCATTGTCCCCCAAGGATGGAGGGTCGGGGTTTTCCCTCAGAGGAGGGGGAGTCGCTGTCTCTCTGGGTGGGGGTTGTATTTGTGGGGTCCGGTGCTGAGGATTCTAGGAGTGCTGCTGACGGTACCGGCTGTGTGCAGGGGGGTCCGTGCTGTGGGTCATGTGACGTCCCGCCGGTATCTGCCTGTCGCTTCCTGACCGCTCTTACGGTCTGTGTATACGGCTCCCGGTGTCACTGTATAGAATACACGTATCCGCTCGCTGCATATATGTGCTGATGGGTCATACAGGGTGTATGTATGTATATATATATATATATGTATGTGTGTGTGTGTGTGTGTGTATGTATATATATAATCTCTCATACGGCTCCGGGTATATCCGACGTCTGATATAGAATACACATATATGGCGGTATATATCCGCTGATGGGTCATACAGGAGATATATGGGTCCGGGTATCACCGCCGACGTCTGATCAAGAATACATGTATCCGCTTGCTGTATATATCCGCTGATGGGTCATACGGGGTATACATATATATACGGCTCCCTGTATCACTGCTGACGTCTCATAGAATACATCCATATACCGCTGTGTTATCCGCTGATGGGTCAGACTCAATATATACGGCTCTCTGTATATCTCCGCTGACGTCTCATATACACACATATAGAGCGGCCTGTCACCGCTGGGATCTCATGCAGAATACATCTATATACGGATGTCGGGGCCCCCCGTGCTCTGGGGTAGTTTGGGCCCCCCCCCTGCTCTGGGGTAGTTTGCCCCCCCCCCCCTGCTCTGGGGTAGTTTGGGCCCCCCCCCCTGCTCTGGGGTAGTTTGGGCCCCCCCCCCCCTGCTCTGGGGTAGTCTGGGCCCCCGCCCCCTGCTCTGGGGTAGTCTGGGCCCCCCCCCCCGCCCCCTGCTCTGGGGTAGTCTGGGCCCCCCCCCGCCCCCTGCTCTGGGGTAGTCTGGGCCCCCCCCCCGCCCCCTGCTCTGGGGTAGTCTGGGCCCCCCCCCCCCCCCCGCCCCCTGCTCTGGGGTAGTCTGGGCCCCCCCCCTGCTCTGGGGTAGTCTGGGCCCCCCCCCCTGCTCTGGGGTAGTCTGGGCCGCCCCCCCCCCCCTGCTCTGGGGTAGTCTGGGCCGCCCCCCCCCCTGCTCTGGGGTAGTCTGGGCCGCCCCCCCCCCCCTGCTCTGGGGTAGTCTGGGCCGCCCCCCCCCCCCCTGCTCTGGGGTAGTCTGGGCCGCCCCCCCCCCCCCTGCTCTGGGGTAGTCTGGGCCGCCCCCCCCCCCCTGCTCTGGGGTAGTCTGGGCCGGCCCCCCCCCCCCTGCTCTGGGGTAGTCTGGGCCGCCCCCCCCCCCTGCTCTGGGGTAGTCTGGGCCGCCCCCCCCCCCCCCCTGCTCTGGGGTAGTCTGGGCCGCCCCCCCCCTGCTCTGGGGTAGTCTGGGCCGCCCCCCCCTGCTCTGGGGTAGTCTGGGCCGCCCCCCCCTGCTCTGGGGTAGTCTGGGCCCCCCCCGCCCCCTGCTCTGGGGTAGTCTGGGCCCCCCCCGCCCCCTGCTCTGGGGTAGTCTGGGCCCCCCCCGCCCCCTGCTCTGGGGTAGTCTGGGCCCCCCCCCGCCCCCTGCTCTGGGGTAGTCTGGGCCCTGCCCCCTGCTCTGGGGTAGTCTGGGCCCCGCCCCCTGCTCTGGGGTAGTCTGGGCCCCGCCCCCTGCTCTGGGGTAGTCTGGGCCCCGCCCCCTGCTCTGGGGTAGTCTGGGCCCCGCCCCCTGCTCTGGGGTAGTCTGGGCCCCGCCCCCTGCTCTGGGGTAGTCTGGGCCCCGCCCCCTGCTCTGGGGTAGTCTGGGCCCCGCCCCCTGCTCTGGGGTAGTCTGGGCCCCGCCCCCTGCTCTGGGGTAGTCTGGGCCCCCCGCCCCCTGCTCTGGGGTAGTCTGGGCCCCCCGCCCCCTGCTCTGGGGTAGTCTGGGCCCGCCCCCTGCTCTGGGGTAGTCTGGGCCCCCCCCCCCCCCCCCTCTCTGGGGTAGTCCGCGCCCTCTGACCTCTTGTGTGTATGTTGAGCCGCAGGCTGTGACTGGCGGCTCCTCCTGTCCGGCTCCGCTCATCATGGGAAATAATGGTATTTAGGTTATGGGGGCCGATAGACGGGTGAGCTTACAGTCTGAGAGCAGGATGGCCGGTCAGAGATATACAGACGGGGCAGGTAGACGGGACGTCCCAGAATGCAGATCACCAGAGCAGACACTGAAGAAGCAGGGGCTGCTGGGAGATCGCAGCTGTGGATTTGTGTCCGATTTGATAGATTTCTGCGCTAAAATCTGCATCACATTCAGCAACAGGAAGGAAAGACCAAATATGAGGTCAACAACACAACCGGCCGAGTGCTCGTACCTAGAGAGGGGTCACAACCGGCTGAGGGATTGTACCCAAAGAGGGGTCACAACCAGCTGAGGGGTCAGAAACGGCTGAGGGATCGTACCCAGAGAGGGGTCATACATGGCTGAGGGCTCGTACCCAGAGAGTGGTCATAAGCTGCTGAGGGGTCAGAAACGGCTGAGGGATCGTACCCAGAGAGGGGTCAGACCCGGCTGAGGGATCGTACCCAGAGAGGGGTCAGACCCGGCTGAGGGATCGTACCCAGAGAGGGGTCAGACCCGGCTGAGGGATCGTACCCAGAGAGGGGTCAGAACCGGCCGAGGGATCGTACCCAGAGAGGGGTCAGAACCGGCCGAGGGATCGTACCCAGAGAGGGGTCAGAACCGGCCGAGGGCTCGTACCCAGAGAGGGGTCAGAACCGGCCGAGGGCTCGTACCCAGAGAGGGGTCAGAACCGGCCGAGGGCTCGTACCCAGAGAGGGGTCAGAACCGGCCGAGGGCTCGTACCCAGAGAGGGGTCAGAACCGGCCGAGGGCTCGTACCCAGAGAGGGGTCAGAACCGGCCGAGGGCTCGTACCCAGAGAGGGGTCAGAACCGGCCGAGGGCTCGTACCCAGAGAGGGGTCAGAACCGGCCGAGGGCTCGTACCCAGAGAGGGGTCAGAACCGGCCGAGGGCTCGTACCCAGAGAGGGCTCATGCATGGCCGAGGGCTCGTACCCAGAGAGGGCTCATGCATGGCCGAGGGCTCGTACCCAGAGAGGGCTCATGCATGGCCGAGGGCTCGTACCCAGAGAGGGCTCGTACCCAGAGAGGGCTCGTACCCAGAGAGGGCTCGTACCCAGAGAGGGCTCGTACCCAGAGAGGGCTCGTACCCAGAGAGGGCTCGTACCCAGAGAGGGCTCGTACCCAGAGAGGGCTCGTACCCAGAGAGGGCTCGTACCCAGAGAGGGCTCATGCATGGCTGCACATCCAAGTGGAAGAATGTATCAAGTGGGGACCACAAGGCTCTGTGCTAGGCCCAGTGTTGGCCAACATTGTTATAAATGATCTGGAGGACAGAATTGTGGGAAACTGAGCAAATGTGCCGACGGCACAAAGCTAGGAGAGATAGCTAACACTAGGGAAGAGAGAGAGGATTCAAAAATATCTAGTAAAGCTTGTACAGTGGTCAGCGACTAACAGAATGGTATATAACAAGGAGAAATGCAAAGTCCTACATCTGGGCAAGAAAAATGAAATAGCGCATACAGAATGGGAGGAATTGGGCTAAGCAGCAGCACATGTGAAAAAGACTTGGGTATACTAATAGATCATAGACTGAACATGAGTCAACAGTGTGATGCAGCAGCCAAAAAGGCAAACACAATTCTGGGATGTATTAAGAGAAGCATAGAGTCTAGATCCCGTGAGGTCATTATCCCCTCTACTCTTCCTTAGTCAGACCTCATCTGGAATACTGGGTCCAGTTCTGGGCACCCCACTTTATACAAGACACAGACAAACTGGAGCAAGTTCAGAGAAGAGTTACCAGGATGGTGAGCGGTCTGCAAATCATGTCCTATGAGGAACGGGTAAAGGATCTGGGAATGTTTAGCAGAAGAGAAGGCTGAGAGGAGACCTAATAGCTGTCTACAAATATCTGAAGGGCTGTCACAGTGCAGAGGGATCAGCCCTATTCTCATCTGCACAAGGAAAGACTAGAAGCAATGGGATGAAACTGAAAGGGAGGAGACACAGATTAGATATTAGACAGTGAGGGGGATCAATGAGTGGAACTGGTTACCATGGGAGGTGGGGAGTTCTTCAATGGAAGTCTTCAGAGGCGGACAGACATCTGTCCGGGATGATTTAGTGATCCTGCACTGAGCAGGGGGTTGGACCCGATGACCCCGGAGGTCTCTTCCAACTCTACCATTCTGTGATTCTACACGACTGATGTGCCACCTACAGTCTGCATGGAGGATGAGCGCGGACCCGTGGGGGCGCTCGGCGCTGCTGTCCGGCTCTCCTACTGAAGCCTCTTGATGTGGCGGCTTGGCTTTGGCTTGAAGACAAATGATCTGTTGTACGGAGGGCTGTGGGATTACTGGCTGCGCTGCCCGGATAATCGCTTTCCTTCTGGGCGGCTGCTGGTTGTGCCCGTCTACAATAGCCCAGTGTTCCCGGTGGCATCGCTCTGCTGCTTCGCCTGGAGGCTTTATAGGACAACGAGGAAAATAGTTTGGAGGAGTTGGGGGCGGTTTGTGCTATATAATGCAACAATCTGTAATGTTTCCATTCCTCCCTATTTTCAAGACCTCTGCTTGCTGTCACAGGTGCACGGGTCGTTACAATGTATCAGAGCTAGCTGGGATTAGGTCAGGACGGGTGAAAGGTCCAGAGGGTTCAGCGTTCGGCTCTAAAGGGAACCGGTCATATCGTATTTCGCGTTACGAACCAAAATTGCCAATTCAAGTTTCTGAGAGCGTTAACGATTCGCGGCGAGTACGCAGGATACACGGTTATTAATGCGCATTTATCTCGGAAATCAATGGGCCCATCCCGCGTTGTTTGTAAATACGCATCGCGTTGTACGCAGAAAAAGGAATCCGCGCGGTTCAGTAACGTAAATACCCATAATACCTGATATAAATGCTGTATTGGTCTCATGCGTAAATGCGCAGTGACTGAGCGGGTATGGCGTGTATCCGCAGCGTACTGATGCAATCCCATTACCTTACTGGGCCGTGTAGTGTGCGGCTCACACCAATAGCGGACATCTTGCTATATGTTTTCACAGGCATAAAACACGTGAATACCTGTCGGAATGGCCCGATATTACTGTGGTTTTGCACGGCCTATTACGTCTATAAATATATAGGTATCATACACAGCGCCAGCCCTCGCGTGCGCCCTCAGTCATCCAGCGCCCCGGGGGAATAGGCACGACCTCATTAACAGGCAGAATTCCTGAAGCCTTTATGGGATCATTACATGTTACAATGTGTCTAACTGGTTCTACGGCATGACAGCGGACTGATACAATGTATCACAATGCGGGGAGGCCGCGTGCCACCTGCTCCCTGCAGTCTGTGCAGAGGATCTCCTCCTTAGGTTCTGCTCCGTCCTGGGATGACGCATTCACCTTGTGATCTCCATACTTATTGTACGTCTTGGACTTTGTGTATGTGGCGTCTCCTGAGGAGCGCAGTGATGGGGCAGACGTTGCACCTTGTACTGTAATGAGCCTCTCCAGGACGGCAGGCTTGCTGGCAGTTGGAGCCTTCATTGTGACTTCTGTCCCTTGTCCCAGAAGGACACTTTGTCACCTGTCATAGAGGCAGCCGCGCGTATCTCAGTCCTGGCGAGGATCCCTGCTTCCCGAGGTTTAGTGAACCTAAAGGAGTAGTTTGTAAGTACATCACTTGGGCCGTATGTGGGCCGCATAACGCCCGGTGCTAAATGCACATCGATTCTTATTGGGCCACTCACAACTGCGTGTTTTTTTTTTTTCACGGGCGTATTACCTCACTTGGTGTGTATAAGGCCCCCTGTCCACAGGCGTGACGGAATATTGCTAGCGATATTCCGCCGAGAGGGGAGAGCTGTCAGTTCCCTGCAGTGAGCCTATCTGACAGGTAGGCTCACCACGGAGAATTGCAGCAAATCACAGCATGCTGTGATTTGAGTCCCGCAAGCGAGAATCGCTATGATTCTCCGCTCATGGACTCCGGCACTGCGCTTTCCATAGCAACGCTATGGAAAAAACGGTCACTGCGTTACCTGTATCGCCGCGGGTAATGGAATGAACTATTGCCCGTGGACAGGCAGCCTAATCCACCAATAGAGGCCATGGGGATCTAAGACTTGGGTATACTAATAGATCATAGACTGAACATGAGTCAACAATGTGATGCAGCAGCCAAAAAGGCAAACACAATTCTGGGATGTATTAAGAGAAGCAGAGAGTCTAGATCACGTGAGGTCATTATCCCCTCTACTCTTCCTTAGTCAGACCTCATCTGGAATACTGTGTCCAGTTCTGGGCACCCCACTTTAAAGAAGACATAGACAAACTGGAGCAAGTTCAGAGGAGAGTTATGAAGATGGTGAGCGGTCTGCAAATCATGTCCTATGAGGAACGGGTAAAGGATCTGGGAATGTTTAGCAGAAGAGAAGGCTGAGAGGAGACTTAATAGCGGTCTACAAATATCTGAAGGGCTGTCACAGTGCAGAGGGATCAGCCCTATTCTCATCTGTACAAGGAAAGACTAGAAGCAATGGGATGGAGCTGAAAGGGAGGAGACACAGATTAGATATTAGACAGTGAGGGTGATCAATGAGTGGAACAGGTTGCCACAGGAGGTGGGGAGTTCTCCTTCAATGGAAGTCTTCAGAGGCTGGACAAATATCTGTCCGGGATGATTTAGTGATCCTGCACTGAGCAGGGGATTGGACCTGATGACCCCGGAGGACCTGATGACCCCGGAGGTGTCTTCCAACTCTACCATTCTGTAATTCCATGATTTTTTTTTTCACTTCTCTTTACATGCATATTCACTGTGTATTGCATGGGCCATATACGCCCGTGTGAGTGAGTCCTAAGCGATGCTTCTCCAGTCACATCCGAACTTCAAAGCAGCAGTGCACTGTGGGAGCTCAGAAGATAGTGTTTTCCTGAAAATCAGACACTGTTTTATATTATATTTTGCCTCAAAAGAGGCACGGGGTCTTATTTTCGGGAAAAGCTTATTTTACTTACCTAGCCGGTGTGATCTGGGTCCCTCCCGCTGGTCTCCGAGGTTCTATAGCTCCGCTGTGCGTCCTGAACTCCTCGGCCACCAACAGAACATCACTTGCAAATCATGGGATTCATAAATCCCGCCTCCATGAAGCAATGGCTCTGATTGGTTCAGCTAGCGCTGCATTGATTGGTTCGGCGAGCACTGCTCTCAGCCAATCAGAGCCATCGCTTCCTGGAGGCGGGATTTATGAATCTTGTGACCAACAAGTGGTGTTCTGTCGGTGGCCGAGGAGCTATGGAACCTTGGAGACCAGCGGGAGGGACTTGGATTAAGTTTGAGAAAAACCGAACTCTACAGGTCAAACCGTTGCTGCTGCTTTTGACTTTTAAATGGAGGAATGAAGTCTTTTGCGTTTTTCTAATTCCTGCATCTTCCATTGCTGCCGTACTCGTTCCTTTGTGGATTCCTGGTGGGTTGTGGTCCAGACCCTTCATATGGCGCGCATGTGGTATTCTGGCTAAAGTGCTGGGGTGTGGAGTTATTCCATTTTTCTTTGCTGCTGACCACTGCTTCTACTTTGGATATCCTCACCGATCCGGTTTTCCCTGCCCCGTGTATAAGGGGCAACTTGTTATTCTGGTACAACCCCTGACCACAATGTTACATAATCATCTCTGACCCCAAGAGCTCACAATCTAATCTCACTGTCTCATACAATGTGACCTCCTGGGGTCAGGAATGGTGAGAGTGATACAATCTAATCTCTCTAGCACTTCCATCATCCCTAACCCTAGGAGCTCACAATCTAATCTTACCATCATGAGTTAATATTTTCTTATTTCCTTTGTAGTTATCTGCGCAGTAGCGTCATGGAGAAACCCGGTGGTCCTTCTCAGGGCGGCCCACCACCTTCTGAGGACCCCTATCCTTCTCAGGGCGGCCCACCACCTTCTGCTGAGGACCCCTATCCTTCTCAGGGCGGCCCACCACCTTCTTCTGAGGACCCCTATCCTTCTCAGGGCGGCCCACCACCTTCTGCTGAGGACCCCTATCCTTCTCAGGGCGGCCCACCACCTTCTGCTGAGGACCCCTATCCTTCTCAGGGCGGCCCACCACCTTCTGCTGAGGACCCCTATCCTTCTCAGGGCGGCCCACCACCTTCTGCTGAGGACCCCTATCCTTCTCAGGGCGGCCCACCACCTTCTGCTGAGGACCCCCATGCTTCTCAGGATGGCCCACCACCTTCTGCTGAGGACCCCTATCCTCCCCAGAGCTGTGAAGAATATAATGGTGAACCGGAAGCGCTGATTGGAGGAGAGAGAACTCAGGAGCGTGCCGACGTGACTCCATCATTACAGGATACCGATGAGAGCTGCGACCCTTGGCAATCACTTGACCCCTCGGCGTCCCCTGCAGGGCATGTAGCTGCTATACCTCAGACCTCAGTCGCTGATGATTCTACAACTGTTACCCCAAAAAATTCTGCCGTACCGGAGACACCACAGGACAACAACGAGGAAGACCTGGAGACGGAGATCTCCTTGGATACAATCAGCACCAAAGATCTACTAACCAGGATCCACCTCCCTTACTCCCAGGAGGCTTTACTGGAGGAGATAGAGACGGAACTGAGCGGACCCAAGGCGGACTACAAGTTACACAATGGAATTAACAAAAGTGGCTTAACTTTAAATATACTGGAACAATGTGTCCACGACAAGTATATACAGCAGGAAAACATGATTAAAAGGTAAAGCCCCTCCTGTAGCTGCATAGTGGGACATCAGTGCTTGGACATGAGAAATAACCTCATATCATCCTGTCCAGAGCTGCACTCACTATTCTGCTGGTGGAGTCACTGTGTACATACATTACTTATCCTGTACTGCTCCTGAGTTACATCCTGTATTATACTCCAGAGCTGCACTCACTATTCTGCTGGTGGAGTCACTGTGTGCATACATTACTTATCCTGTACTGATCCTGAGTTACATCCTGTATTATACCCCAGAGCTGCACTCACTATTCTGCTGGTGGAGTCACTGTGTACATACATTACTTATCCTGTACTGACCCTGAGTTACATCCTGCATTATACTCCAGAGCTGCACTCACTATTCTGCTGGTGGAGTCACTGTGTCCATACATTACTTATCCTGGACTGCTCCTGAGTTACATCCTGTATTATACTCCAGAGCTGCACTCACTATTCTGCTGGTGGGGTTACTGTGTACATACATTACTTATCCTGTACTGCTCCTGAGTTACATCCTGTATTATACTCCAGAGCTGCACTCACTATTCTGGTGGTGGAGTCACTGTGTACATACATTACTTATCCTGTACTGATCCTGAGTTACATCCTGTATTATACTCCAGAGCTGCACTCACTATTCTGCTGGTGGAGTCACTGTGTACATACATTACTTATCCTGTACTGACCCTGAGTTACATCCTGTATTATACTCCAGAGCTGCACTCACTATTCTGCTTGTGGAGTCACTGTGTACATACATTACTTATCCTGTACTGCTCCTGAGTTACATCCTGTATTATACCCCAGAGCTGCACTCACTATTCTGCTGGTGGAGTCACTGTGTACATACATTACTTATCCTGTACTGCTCCTGAGTTACATCCTGTATTATATACCCCAGAGCTGCACTCACTATTCTGCTGGTGGAGTCACTGTGTACATACATTACTTATTTTGTACTGATCCTGAGTTACATCCTGTATTATACCCCAGAGCTGCACTCACTATTCTGCTGGTGGAGTCACTGTGTACATACATTACTTATCCTGTACTGCTCCTGAGTTACATCCTGCATTATACTCCAGAGCTGCACTCACTATTCTGCTTGTGGAGTCACTGTGTACATACATTACTTATCCTGTACTGATCCTGAGTTACATCCTGTATTATACTCCAGAGCTGCACTCACTATTCTGCTGGTGGAGTCACTGTGTACATACATTACTTATCCTGTACTGATCCTGAGTTACATCCTGTATTATACCCCAGAGCTGCACTTACTATTCTGCTGCTGGAGTCACTGTGTACATACATTACTTATCCTGTACTGCTCCTGAGTTACATCCTGTATTATACCCCAGAGCTGCACTCACTATTCTGCTGGTGGAGTCACTGTGTACATACATTACTTATCCTGTACTGATCCTGAGTTACATCCTGTATTATACCCCAGAGCTGCACTCACTATTCTGCTGGTGGAGTCACTGTGTACATACATTACTTATCCTGTACTGACCCTGAGTTACATCCTGCATTATACTCCAGAGCTGCACTCACTATTCTGCTGGTGGAGTCACTGTGTCCATACATTACTTATCCTGGACTGCTCCTGAGTTACATCCTGCATTATACTCCAGAGCTGTACTCACTATTCTGCTGGTGGAGTCACTGTGTACATACATTACTTATCCTGTACTGCTCCTGAGTTCCATCCTGTATTATACTCCAGAGCTGCACTCACTATTCTGCTGGTGGAGTCACTGTCTACATACATTACTTATCCTGTACTGCTCCTGAGTTACATCCTGTATTATACTGCAGAGCTGCACTCGCTATTCTGCTGGTGGAGTCACTGTGTACATACATTACTTATCCTGTACTGATCCTGAGTTACATCCTGTATTATACTCCAGAGCTGCACTCACTATCCTGCTGGTGGAGTCACTGTGTACATACATTACTTATCCTGTACTGATCTTGAGTTACATCCTGTATTATACTCCAGAGCTGCACTCACTATTCTGCTGGTGGAGTCACTGTATACATACATTACTTATCCTGTACTGATCCTGAGTTACATCCTGTATTATACTCCAGAGCTGCACTCACTATTCTGCTGCTGGAGTCACTGTGTTCATACATTACTTACCCTGTACTGATCCTGTATTATACCTCAGAGCTGCACTCACTGTTTTGCCGCTGGAGTCACTGTGCAATCATCCGAGCAGCAGAGATCCCAGACCCCTGCAGAGGTTGCTTCTGGTAGACTGTGATGTCACGTTGGACAGCCTGTAATACGAGGCGGTTCCAGTCCTATAGAACAGCATTACCTAAACATTTCTGCTACAATCCTTCGCCCAAAAATGGTTATTATGTCATATAATATACTAGACTGTTTATATAGATGATGATGATGATGATGATGATATAGACGGTTCACACTCAGGATTCGTCTTTCAGTTTTTATGTCTGCAGAAACTGAATGACGAATATATTTCTCGTTTGTCATTCCTGCATTTAGACTAAAAGATAATATTTCAGTTTCTTGCTGATGGCCGGATTCTGAACGATTTCTCTGTCCGTGTAAAAGAGCCCCGACATCACAGGCGGGGTTATAATGAGGTGACGCCGACATCACAGGCGGGGTTATAATGAGGTGACGCTGACATCACAGGCGGGGTTATAATGAACCAGAGTCCACTGTGTAAAATGTAAAGTAAAGAATGTTTTTATTTGTAAACCTCATTAACCATATTCTATCCAGAACCAAATGCAAAACACATCGGGGGGTGTGACCTTGTTCCATCTCATAAAAAAAAAGTTTTTTTAAATTACCTAATTTTAGAAATAGATAGCAGCAACACATCTGACAAAAGCTACTCCGGGCATTACAAAAGGCTGGAAAAGTTAGAGTTAATAATGAAAAAACCAGCCGGAGGATACATTGTCTACTGAATCACTGTATACATAGAGCCTGTTAGAGAGGCCGAGTCTCTCAGGAGTAGAGATGGTGAGAGGTCACCGATCTGTGGGGAACTGCAGCTAATAATTGTGGGACAATGTCAGAAAAAGGTTCCTCAGAGCAAAACTGTGAAGACTTTGAATATCAACCATCAATCTACAAATGTTAGTTACAGAGAAGAAGCCACAGACCAGCACAAGCCAGAAGCGCCGGCGTCTCCTCTGGGCCAAAGCTCAATTACAATGGATGGAGGCAGAATGGAAACCGGTTCTGTGGTCGGATGAATGAAGATTGTTTTGAAAACTGGACTTGAGAGGAAGCATCCAGCTTGTCACCGCAGTCCTGCAGCTCTGGTGGTACGGGGTGGCATTAGTGCCAATGACACGGGCAGCGCACACATCAGTGCTGACAGTAAATAGAGGTTATAGAACAACAGAAGAGTCCGGGGTGAACCGGCCGCCTGCAGTCCAGACCTTCCACTATATACTGCATCCAACACAACAGCATGGCTTCACAGAAGAATAGTCCGGGGTGAACCGACCACCTGCAGTCCAGACCTTCCACCACATACTACATCCATCACAAGAGTATGGCTTCACTGAAGAATAGTCCGGGGTGAACCGGCCGCCGGCAGTCCAGACCTTCCACCATATACTACATCCATCACAACAGCATGGCTTCACAGAAGAATAGTCCGGGGTGAACCGACCACCTGCAGTCCAGACCTTCCACCATATACTACATCCATCACAAGAGTATGGCTTCACAGAAGAATAGTCCGGGGTGAACCGACCACCTGCAGTCCAGACCTTCCACCACATACTACATCCATCACAAGAGTATGGCTTCACTGAAGAATAGTCCGGGGTGAACCGGCCGCCGGCAGTCCAGACCTTCCACCATATACTACATCCATCACAACAGCATGGCTTCACAGAAGAATAGTCCGGGGTGAACCGACCACCTGCAGTCCAGACCTTCCACCACATACTACATCCATCACAAGAGTATGGCTTCACTGAAGAATAGTCCGGGGTGAACCGGCCGCCGGCAGTCCAGACCTTCCACCATATACTACATCCATCACAACAGCATGGCTTCCAGTAGAAGAGTCCGGGGTGAACCGGCTGCCTGCAGTGCAGACCTTCCACCATATACTGCATCCATCACAACAGCATGGCTTCACAGGAGAAGAGTCCGAGGAGTGAACCGGCCGCCGGCAGTCCAGACCTTCCACCAATAGGAAACATCAGGCGCATTTTGAAACAAAACATCCGGCAGAGACGCCCAATGACTGCGGAGCAGCCACGATCCTCCAACAATTAGTCTCCTGACTTCCCAGAAGACGGGATGCTCCATATGGGTAGACACGGCCCCGCCACAACTTATGGGAGATGTGTTGCTGCTGTCATTTTGTAAATGGGGTTTCTTTTCTTTTAAATGAGGCGAAACAACCCCCCCCCCCCCCTCCTGATTCGTGTTCTATTGTGCATAGAAAACGGTCAGATGAGAGCTCCTTCGCACTAATGTTTTTCTTTACATTTTATAGAGCGGCCCAAGATCTCTGGAATTGGGGTTGGTGTATTGTATAATCTGGGAAGCTTCTGCTTATTGCTGGGGGTCTCTGGGAAGCTTCTGCTTATCGCTGGGGGTCTCTGGGAAGCTTCTGCTTATCGCTGGGGGTCTCTGGAAGCTTCTGGCCAGCAAAAGTAGAACAGATAATCCTTTATTTACCCAACAATTACAGTGTGCGGCCAGATAATCCAGCGTGTGCAGCGGCAGATGTCCTCCCCGGGAACTCAATATTCTGATTGTTCAGACTTAGCAGAAGTTCACATATGACACCTCTGGGGAAAGATCAGAAGCAAAGGCAGGAAATGTTCCACTGAAAGAGTAGTAGATACGGGAACTAACCTCCAGCAGAAATGGTTGGCGAATAGGAAGTAAATGAATGTGAAACTGCTGGGATAATGCAAAATCTGTTCTAGTAGATAATATAAGGGCGGATGAGATGGAGCAAGTGGGGTCTGTGTGCCAGCAATCATCTAGAATTTAAGTGAAGGATCAACCATATGTTATGAAGAAAATGGCAATTTAGGAATGGTCAAATATAACTAATATAATACTACCCCCTATGTACAAGAATATAACTACAATACTGCCCCCTATGTACAAGAATATAACTACTATAATACTGCCCCCTATGTACAAGAATATAACTACTATAATACTGCCCCCCTATGTACAAGAATATAACTACTATAATACTGCCCCCTATGTACAAGAATATAACTACTATAATACTGCCCCCCTATGTACAAGAATATAACTACGATAATACTGCCCCCTATGTACATGAATATAACTACTATAATACTGCCCCCTATGTACATGAATATAACTACTATAATACTGCCCCCTATGTACAAGAATATAACTACTATAATACTGCCCCTATGTACAAGAATATAACTACTATAATACTGCCCCTATGTACAAGAATATAACTACTATAATACTGCCCCCTATGTATAAGAATATAACTACTATAATACTGCCCCCTATGTATAAGAATATAACTACTATAATACTGCCCCTGTGTACAAGAATATAACTACTATAATACTGCCCCCTATGTATAAGAATATAACTACTATAATACTGCCCCTGTGTACAAGAATATAACTACTATAATACTGCCCCTGTGTACAAGAATATAACTACTATAATACTGCCCCCTATGTACAAGAATATAACTACTATAATACTGCCCCTGTGTACAAGAATATAACTACTATAATACTGCCCCTGTGTACAAGAATATAACTACTATAATACTGCCCCCTATGTACAAGAATATAACTACTATAATACTGCCTCCTATGTACAAGAATATAACTACTATAATACTGCCCCCTATGTACAAGAGTATAACTACTATAATAGTGCTCCTATGTACAATAATATAACTGCTATAATACTGCTCCTATGTACAAGAATATGACTACTATAATACTGCCCCCTATGTACAAGAATATAACTACTATAATACTGCCCCGTATGTACAAGAATATAACTACTATAATACTGCCCCGTATGTACAAGAATATAACTACTATAATACTGCCCCGTATGTACAAGAATATAACTACTATAATACTGCCCCCTATGTACAAGAATATAACTACTATAATACTGCCTCCTATGTACAAGAATATAACTACTATAATACTGCCCCGTATGTACAAGAATATAACTACTATAATACTGCCCCGTATGTACAAGAATATAACTACTATAATACTGCCTCCTATGTACAAGAATATAACTACTATAATACTGCCCCGTATGTACAAGAATATAACTACTATAATACTGCCTCCTATGTACAAGAATATAACTACTATAATACTGCCTCCTATGTACAAGAATATAACTACTATAATACTGCCCCCTATGTACAAGAATATAACTACTATAATACTGCCCCTATGTACAATAATATAACTACTATAATACTGCCTCCTATGTACAAGAATATAACTACTATAATGCTGCCTTCTATGTACAAGAATATAACTACTATAATACTGCCCCTATGTACAAGAATATAACTACTATAATACTGCCCCAATGTACAAGAATATAACTACTATAATACTGCCCCCTATGTACAAGAATATAACTACTATAATACTGCCCCCTATGTACAAGAATATAACTACTATAATACTGCCCCCTATGTACAAGAATATAACTACTATAATACTGCCCCCTATGTACAAGAATATAACTACTATAATACTGCCCCCTATGTACAAGAATATAACTACTATAATACTGCCCCCTATGTACAAGAATATAACTACTATAATACTGCCCCCTATGTACAAGAATATAACTACTATAATACTGCCTCCTATGTACAAGAATATAACTACTATAATACTGCCCCGTATGTACAAGAATATAACTACTATAATACTGCCCCGTATGTACAAGAATATAACTACTATAATACTGCCTCCTATGTACAAGAATATAACTACTATAATACTGCCTCCTATGTACAAGAATATAACTACTATAATACTGCCCCCTATGTACAAGAATATAACTACTATAATACTGCCCCTATGTACAATAATATAACTACTATAATACTGCCTCCTATGTACAAGAATATAACTACTATAATGCTGCCTTCTATGTACAAGAATATAACTACTATAATACTGCCCCGTATGTACAAGAATATAACTACTATAATACTGCCTCCTATGTACAAGAATATAACTACTATAATACTGCCCCTATGTACAAGAATATAACTACTATAATACTGCCCCCTATGTACAAGAATATAACTACTATAATACTGCCCCCTATGTACAAGAATATAACTACTATAATACTGCCCCCTATGTACAAGAATATAACTACTATAATACTGCCCCCTATGTACAAGAATATAACTACTATAATACTGCCCCCTATGTACAAGAATATAACTACTATAATACTGCCCCCTATGTACAAGAATATAACTACTATAATACTGCCTCCTATGTACAAGAATATAACTACTATAATACTGCCTCCTATGTACAAGAATATAACTACTATAATACTGCCTCCTATGTACAAGAATATAACTACTATAATACTGCCCCCTATGTACAAGAATATAACTACCATAATACTGCCCCCTATGTACAGGAATATAACTACTATAATACTGCCCCCTATGTACAAGAATATAACTACTATAATACTGCTCCTATGTACAAGAATATAACTACTATAATACTGCCCCCTATGTACAAGAATATAACTACTATAATACTGCCCCCTATGTACAAGAATATAACTACTATAATACGGCTCCTATGTACAAGAATATAGCTACTATAATACTGCCCCCTATGTACAAGAATATAACTACTATAATACTGCCCCCTATGTACAAGAATATAACTACTATAATACTGCCCTCTATGTACAAGAATATAACTACTATAATACAGCTCCCTATGTACAAGAATATAACTACTATAATACTGCCCCCTATGTATAAGAATATAACTACTATAATACTGCCCCCTATGTATAAGAATATAACTATTATAATACTGTCCGCTATGTACAAGAATATAACTACTATAATACTGCCCCCTATGTACAAGAATATAACTACTATAATACTGCTCCCTATGTACAAGAATATAACTACTATAATACTGCCCCCTATGTATAAGAATATAACTACTATAATACTGTCCGCTATGTACAAGAATATAACTACTATAATACTGCCCTCTATGTACAAGAATATAACTACTATAATACTGCCCCCTATGTACAAGAATGTAACTACTATAATACTGCCCCCTATGTACAAGAATATAACTACTATAATACTGCCCCCTATGTACAAGAATATAACTACTATAATACTGCCCCCTATGTACAAGAATATAACTACTATAATACTGCCCCCCTATGTGCAAGAATATAACTACTATAATACTGCCCCCCTATGTGCAAGAATATAACTACTATAATACTGCCCCCTATGTACAAGAATGTAACTACTATAATACTGCCTCCTATGTACAAGAATGTAACTACTATAATACTGCCCCCTATGTACAAGAATATAACTACTATAATACTGCCCCCTATGTACAAGAATATAACTACTATAATACTGCCCCCTATGTACAAGAATATAACTACTATAATACTGCCCCCTATGTACAAGAATATAACTACTATAATACTGCCCCCTATGTACAAGAATATAACTACTATAATACTGCCCCCTATGTACAAGAATATAACTACTATAATACTGCCCCCTATGTACAAGAATATAACTACTATAATACTGCCCCCTATGTACAAGAATATAACTACTATAATACTGCCCCCTATGTACAAGAATATAACTACTATAATACTGCCCCCTATGTACAAGAATATAACTACTATAATACTGCCCCCTATGTACAAGAATATAACTACTATAATACTGCCCCCTATGTACAAGAATATAACTACTATAATACTGCCCCCTATGTACAAGAATATAACTACTATAATACTGCCCCCTATGTACAAGAATATAACTACTATAATACTGCCCCCTATGTACAAGAATATAACTACTATAATACTGCCCCCTATGTACAAGAATATAACTACTATAATACTGCCCCCTATGTACAAGAATATAACTACTATAATACTGCCCCCTATGTACAAGAATATAACTACTATAATACTGCCCCCTATGTACAAGAATATAACTACTATAATACTGCCCGCTATGTACAAGAATATAACTACTATAATACGGCTCCTATGTACAAGAATATAACTACTATAATAATGCTCCTATGTACAAGAATATAACTACTATAATAATGCTCCTATGTACAAGAATATAGCTACTATAATACTGCCCCCTATGTACAAGAATATAACTACTATAATACTGCCCCCTATGTACAAGAATATAACTACTATAATACTGCCCCCTATGTACAAGAATATAACTACTATAATACTGCCCTCTATGTACAAGAATATAACTACTATAATACAGCTCCCTATGTACAAGAATATAACTACTATAATACTGCCCCCTATGTATAAGAATATAACTACTATAATACTGCCCCCTATGTATAAGAATATAACTACTATAATACTGTCCGCTATGTACAAGAATATAACTACTATAATACTGCCCCCTATGTACAAGAATATAACTACTATAATACTGCTCCCTATGTACAAGAATATAACTACTATAATACTGCCCCCTATGTATAAGAATATAACTACTATAATACTGTCCGCTATGTACAAGAATATAACTACTATAATACTGCCCTCTATGTACAAGAATATAACTACTATAATACTGCCCCCTATGTACAAGAATGTAACTACTATAATACTGCCCCCTATGTACAAGAATATAACTACTATAATACTGCCCCCTATGTACAAGAATATAACTACTATAATACTGCCCCCTGTGTACAAGAATATAACTACTATAATACTGCCCCCCTATGTGCAAGAATATAACTACTATAATACTGCCCCCCTATGTGCAAGAATATAACTACTATAATACTGCCCCCTATGTACAAGAATGTAACTACTATAATACTGCCTCCTATGTACAAGAATGTAACTACTATAATACTGCCCCCTATGTACAAGAATATAACTACTATAATACTGCCCCCTATGTACAAGAATATAACTACTATAATACTGCCCCCTATGTACAAGAATATAACTACTATAATACTGCCCCCTATGTACAAGAATATAACTACTATAATACTGCCCCCTATGTACAAGAATATAACTACTATAATACTGCCCCCTATGTACAAGAATATAACTACTATAATACTGCCCCCTATGTACAAGAATATAACTACTATAATACTGCCTCCTATGTACAAGAATATAACTACTATAATACTGCCCCGTATGTACAAGAATATAACTACTATAATACTGCCCCCTATGTACAAGAATATAACTACTATAATACTGCCTCCTATGTACAAGAATATAACTACTATAATACTGCCTCCTATGTACAAGAATATAACTACTATAATACTGCCCCCTATGTACAAGAATATAACTACTATAATACTGCCCCTATGTACAATAATATAACTACTATAATACTGCCTCCTATGTACAAGAATATAACTACTATAATGCTGCCTTCTATGTACAAGAATATAACTACTATAATACTGCCCCGTATGTACAAGAATATAACTACTATAATACTGCCTCCTATGTACAAGAATATAACTACTATAATACTGCCCCTATGTACAAGAATATAACTACTATAATACTGCCCCCTATGTACAAGAATATAACTACTATAATACTGCCCCCTATGTACAAGAATATAACTACTATAATACTGCCCCCTATGTACAAGAATATAACTACTATAATACTGCCCCCTATGTACAAGAATATAACTACTATAATACTGCCCCCTATGTACAAGAATATAACTACTATAATACTGCCCCCTATGTACAAGAATATAACTACTATAATACTGCCTCCTATGTACAAGAATATAACTACTATAATACTGCCTCCTATGTACAAGAATATAACTACTATAATACTGCCTCCTATGTACAAGAATATAACTACTATAATACTGCCCCCTATGTACAAGAATATAACTACCATAATACTGCCCCCTATGTACAGGAATATAACTACTATAATACTGCCCCCTATGTACAAGAATATAACTACTATAATACTGCTCCTATGTACAAGAATATAACTACTATAATACTGCCCCCTATGTACAAGAATATAACTACTATAATACTGCCCCCTATGTACAAGAATATAACTACTATAATACGGCTCCTATGTACAAGAATATAGCTACTATAATACTGCCCCCTATGTACAAGAATATAACTACTATAATACTGCCCCCTATGTACAAGAATATAACTACTATAATACTGCCCTCTATGTACAAGAATATAACTACTATAATACAGCTCCCTATGTACAAGAATATAACTACTATAATACTGCCCCCTATGTATAAGAATATAACTACTATAATACTGCCCCCTATGTATAAGAATATAACTACTATAATACTGTCCGCTATGTACAAGAATATAACTACTATAATACTGCCCCCTATGTACAAGAATATAACTACTATAATACTGCTCCCTATGTACAAGAATATAACTACTATAATACTGCCCCCTATGTATAAGAATATAACTACTATAATACTGTCCGCTATGTACAAGAATATAACTACTATAATACTGCCCTCTATGTACAAGAATATAACTACTATAATACTGCCCCCTATGTACAAGAATGTAACTACTATAATACTGCCCCCTATGTACAAGAATATAACTACTATAATACTGCCCCCTATGTACAAGAATATAACTACTATAATACTGCCCCCTATGTACAAGAATATAACTACTATAATACTGCCCCCCTATGTGCAAGAATATAACTACTATAATACTGCCCCCCTATGTGCAAGAATATAACTACTATAATACTGCCCCCTATGTACAAGAATGTAACTACTATAATACTGCCTCCTATGTACAAGAATGTAACTACTATAATACTGCCCCCTATGTACAAGAATATAACTACTATAATACTGCCCCCTATGTACAAGAATATAACTACTATAATACTGCCCCCTATGTACAAGAATATAACTACTATAATACTGCCCCCTATGTACAAGAATATAACTACTATAATACTGCCCCCTATGTACAAGAATATAACTACTATAATACTGCCCCCTATGTACAAGAATATAACTACTATAATACTGCCCCCTATGTACAAGAATATAACTACTATAATACTGCCCCCTATGTACAAGAATATAACTACTATAATACTGCCCCCTATGTACAAGAATATAACTACTATAATACTGCCCCCTATGTACAAGAATATAACTACTATAATACTGCCCCCTATGTACAAGAATATAACTACTATAATACTGCCCCCTATGTACAAGAATATAACTACTATAATACTGCCCCCTATGTACAAGAATATAACTACTATAATACTGCCCCCTATGTACAAGAATATAACTACTATAATACTGCCCCCTATGTACAAGAATATAACTACTATAATACTGCCCCCTATGTACAAGAATATAACTACTATAATACTGCCCGCTATGTACAAGAATATAACTACTATAATACGGCTCCTATGTACAAGAATATAACTACTATAATAATGCTCCTATGTACAAGAATATAACTACTATAATAATGCTCCTATGTACAAGAATATAGCTACTATAATACTGCCCCCTATGTACAAGAATATAACTACTATAATACTGCCCCCTATGTACAAGAATATAACTACTATAATACTGCCCCCTATGTACAAGAATATAACTACTATAATACTGCCCTCTATGTACAAGAATATAACTACTATAATACAGCTCCCTATGTACAAGAATATAACTACTATAATACTGCCCCCTATGTATAAGAATATAACTACTATAATACTGCCCCCTATGTATAAGAATATAACTACTATAATACTGTCCGCTATGTACAAGAATATAACTACTATAATACTGCCCCCTATGTACAAGAATATAACTACTATAATACTGCTCCCTATGTACAAGAATATAACTACTATAATACTGCCCCCTATGTATAAGAATATAACTACTATAATACTGTCCGCTATGTACAAGAATATAACTACTATAATACTGCCCTCTATGTACAAGAATATAACTACTATAATACTGCCCCCTATGTACAAGAATGTAACTACTATAATACTGCCCCCTATGTACAAGAATATAACTACTATAATACTGCCCCCTATGTACAAGAATATAACTACTATAATACTGCCCCCTGTGTACAAGAATATAACTACTATAATACTGCCCCCCTATGTGCAAGAATATAACTACTATAATACTGCCCCCCTATGTGCAAGAATATAACTACTATAATACTGCCCCCTATGTACAAGAATGTAACTACTATAATACTGCCTCCTATGTACAAGAATGTAACTACTATAATACTGCCCCCTATGTACAAGAATATAACTACTATAATACTGCCCCCTATGTACAAGAATATAACTACTATAATACTGCCCCCTATGTACAAGAATATAACTACTATAATACTGCCCCCTATGTACAAGAATATAACTACTATAATACTGCCCCCTATGTACAAGAATATAACTACTATAATACTGCCCCCTATGTACAAGAATATAACTACTATAATACTGCCCCCTATGTACAAGAATATAACTACTATAATACTGCCCCCTATGTACAAGAATATAACTACTATAATACTGCCCCCTATGTACAAGAATATAACTACTATAATACTGCCCCCTATGTACAAGAATATAACTACTATAATACTGCCCCCTATGTACAAGAATATAACTACTAAAATACTGCCCCCTATGTACAAGAATATAACTACTATAATACTGCCCCCTATGTACAAGAATATAACTACTATAATACTGCCCCCTATGTACAAGAATATAACTACTATAATACTGCCCCCTGTGGATGTGAGTGGTCGGTCTGTGTCTGCCTCTTCTCTCTCACTAGTCTGGGGGTCGGTCTGTTTCTTCAGTGATTATGATGTAGTCTCTCCTTCCTTCTCAGGCTCCTTGAGGACAATAAGAAGCACCAGCAGCTCATCTTGGATATCTGCTCTGAGAAGGACCATCTAAGAGATGATCTGCGGAAACGAGGAGAGACGGAGCTGCTGCAGCTGAACACCATCAGGCAGGTAGGTGCTCCCCTGTTAGCTGGATGTAGTGACGGGCTGCAGGGATGTGTTGTGTCGGCTGACCTCCCAGAATACCGGTGTGCAGTGTTCTGTCCTGCCGGATACAGTGTTACCGCGGGGATACTCCGATGGCCCCTTTACACGGAGGAGTGCCGCCCAGATTCTGCGCTCCCGCTGGGTTGGGTTGATGATCGCCTCGTGTGAATATATGCAGAACACTGAGCGAGAAGTCGAGCGGTGTGACTGGCGGTCTTTGTTTTGTTTTTATGAATGATATTTCCTGTTCTGGATGTCATCTGTTGTGGTGCTGGGTCGTCGTGGGATGTGATCTGTCGGGGGGGCGGGTCGTCGTGGGATGTGATCTGTCGGGGGGGCGGGCCGTCGTGGGGGATGTGATCTGTCAGGGGGAGGGGCGGGCCGTCGTGGGGGATGTGATCTGTCGGGGGGGCGGGCCGTCGTGGGGGATGTGATGTGTCGGGGGGGGGGGGGGGCGGGCCGTTGTGGGGGATGTCATGTGTCGGGGGGGGGGGGGGGGGGCGGGCCGTTGTGGGGGATGTCATCTGTCGGGGGGGGGGGGCGGGCCGTCGTGGGGGATGTCATCTGTCGGGGGGGGGGGGGGGCGGGCCGTCGTGGGGGGATGTCATCTGTCGGGGGGGGGGGGCGGGCCGTCGTGGGGGATGTCATCTGTCGGGGGGGGGGGGGGGGCGGGCCGTCGTGGGGGATGTCATCTGTCGGGGGGGGGGGGGGCGGGCCGTCGTGGGGGATGTCATCTGTCGGGGGGGGGGGGCGGTCCGTCGTGGGGGATGTCATCTGTCGGGGGGGGGGGGGGCGGTCCGTCGTGGGGGATGTCATCTGTCGGGGGGGGGGGGGGGGCGGGCCGTCGTGGGGGATGTCATCTGTCGGGGGGGGGGGGCGGGCCGTCGTGGGGGATGTCATCTGTCGGGGGGGGGGGGGGGGGCGGGCCGTCGTGGGGGATGTCATCTGTCGGGGGGGGGCGGGCCGTCGTGGGGGATGTCATCTGTCGGGGGGGGGCGGGCCGTCGTGGGGGATGTCATCTGTCGGGGGGGGGGGGGCGGGCCGTCGTGGGGGATGTCATCTGTCGGGGGGGGGGGGGGCGGGCCGTCGTGGGGGATGTCATCTGTCGGGGGGGGGGGGGGGGGGGCGGGCCGTCGTGGGGGATGTCATCTGTCGGGGTGGGCCGTCGTGGGGGATGTCATCTGTCGGGGCGGGCCGTCGTGGGGGATGTCATCTGTCGGGGGGGGCGGGCCGTCGTGGGGGATGTCATCTGTCGGGGGGGGGGGGGGTGGGCCGTCGTGGGGGATGTAATCTGTCGGGGGGGGGGGGGGGGGTGGGCCGTCGTGGGGGATGTAATCTGTCGGGGGGGGGGCGGGCCGTCGTGGGGGATGTCATCTGTCGGGGGGGCGGGCCGTCGTGGGGGATGTCATCTGTCGGGGGGGGGGGCGGGCCGTCGTGGGGGATGTCATCTGTCGGGGGGGGGGCGGGCCGTCGTGGGGGATGTCATCTGTCGGGGGGGATGTCATCTGTCGGGGGGGGGGGCGGGCCGTCGTGGGGGATGTCATCTGTCGGGGGGGGGGGGGGGGCGGGCCGTCGTGGGGGATGTCATCTGTCGGGGGGGGGGGGGGCGGGCCGTCGTGGGGGATGTCATCTGTCGGGGGGGGGGGCGGGCCGTCGTGGGGGATGTCATCTGTCGGGGGGGGGCGGGCCGTCGGGGGGGGATGTCATCTGTCGGGGGGGGGGGCGGGCCGTCGTGGGGGATGTCATCTGTCGGGGGGGGGGGGGGGCGGGCCGTCGTGGGGGATGTCATCTGTCGGGGGGGGGGGGGGGGGCGGGCCGTCGTGGGGGATGTCATCTGTCGGGGGGGGGGGGGGGCGGGCCGTCGTGGGGGATGTCATCTGTCGGGGGGGGGGGCGGGCCGTCGTGGGGGATGTCATCTGTCGGGGGGGGGGGGGCGGGCCGTCGTGGGGGATGTCATCTGTCGGGGGGGGGGGGGGGGCGGGCCGTCGGGGGGGATGTCATCTGTCGGGGGGGGGGGGGCGGGCCGTCGGGGGGGATGTCATCTGTCGGGGGGGGGGGGGGGCGGGCCGTCGTGGGGGATGTCATCTGTCGGGGGGGGGGGGGGGGGGCGGGCCGTCGTGGGGGATGTCATCTGTCGGGGGGGGGGGGGGGGGGCGGGCCGTCGTGGGGGATGTCATCTGTCGGGGGGGGGGGGGCGGGCCGTCGTGGGGGATGTCATCTGTCGGGGGGGGGGGGGGGGGCGGGCCGTCGTGGGGGATGTCATCTGTCGGGGGGGGGGGGGGCGGGCCGTCGTGGGGGATGTCATCTGTCGGGGGGGGGGCGGGCCGTCGTGGGGGATGTCATCTGTCGGGGGGGGGGGGCGGGCCGTCGTGGGGGATGTCATCTGTCGGGGGGGGGGGGGGGGCGGGCCGTCGTGGGGGATGTCATCTGTCGGGGGGGGGGGGGCGGGCCGTCGTGGGGGATGTCATCTGTCGGGGGGGGGGGGGGCGGGCCGTCGTGGGGGATGTCATCTGTCAGGTGGGCGTCGGGGGTCTGGTGGCATCAGTTATGTGCAGTTTGGGTTTTGTTCTTTTTATTTTTTCAATTTTTAAAGTCTTGTGTCTTCAATAAAAATTAGATGTTACAATTAGCGATCACTGCAGCAGCTGCGGGGTTAAACCATGTGGACGAGTGATTGGATGAGCGAGTCACATGACTTCACTTTTCTGGGAGAAATCCTACGTGACAATCGGAGCCAGTATGCTGCCTTCCCTCGCCCCTTCCCTTGCCCCCTCCCTCGCCGGCGCCTCGCCCCCTCCCTCGCCGGCGCCTCGCCCCCTCCCTCGCCGGGCGCCTCGCCCCCTCCCTCGCCGGCGCCTCGCCCCTTGCCTCGCCTTTTGTAAGGATGACTGACATGTTTTTGGAGTCCCTTGCAGGCCTCTTTCACACAGGCGGCAGCGATAAGGCATCGGTGAAATATGGCTGCGTTTTCTCACAATTTCAGGGCGGGGCGTAAAATATAAGCCCGACCCCCAAAAATGAGCCCTAGCCGCATTAAAAGAAGAAACCTCAGCTCACAGCCGCTGTCCGCTCGGCCCGCACGTCTGCTCTGCGGCTCCCGGCACTTGTCCTCAGGCGACACTTCCTGGCCAGGGGTTCGGCTCTGATTGGCTCCCGAGCGCCGCAGTGGCTCAGCGTTTTATCACAGAACCCGAGGGTTAACACAGTTCTTTCCATTTTTCAGTCGGCTTTCCAAGAGCCCCACCCTAATTCTCCCGTTGGTCGGCGCTGACCCGTGTGCTCGGTGTTCTGGGTCGGTGTGGTTACCGCCATAGCAGGTTTATAGCTTTTTTAAACTGTTTTTCTCTGTTTGTTTCCTTAAATAATGGCTTCTGCCGCCGTATTGGGACCGGAACTGGACACTCTTACACCCGTTGGGCGGTGTGAATGCTTGTCTTTGCGGAAGCGCTCGTAGTTTTTGTTAGTATTTCGGGGCGCTGGGCGTCTGCTGTCAGCACTTTTCTTTGAGAGCCGCGATTCTGCCTTTTCATCTGTTCTTATTGATGTTTTTTCCTTTGTTCCTGCGCCCCCCCCCCCCCCCCCCCCCGCGCGATAAGTATTGTGGTATTATAATAGTTCGCTCTTTTATCTACACGGTGATGCCAAACGTGGGGGAGTTTTTACCTTTTTTTTTTTTTTTAAATTTAGTTGTTTTTTTTTATACTTCTTTTTAAACTGTTGCCTTAATGACCCTTTTTGTAATGCAGTTTTTCGTGCTGAAGGTGACTTGTACTGTATACTGTATACTGTGGTGGGGCTGGATGGGCGTCCATGTGTGGCAGCTCTGTGGGCCCTCAGGAGGTTGTAGGCGGCCATGCCTATCAGCACCGCCCAGTCGTGTTGCTGGGGTACTGATGGGGGCGCGGTGGCGGGGGCTGTGATCGCAGCAGGTACCTGGGACTGGATCCAGCTGGTAGCCGCCGGGCACCTCGGCTCCGTTCTCTTCAGGACCGCAGGACGTTTATAGCCGTTCACAAGTCCTGAAGGGGTGAAATAAAACGGTTGGGAAGACCTTTAAACCGAAGGGAGTGTAAGCCGCGGCGTCCGCTGCGCTTTGTTCTCATCGGCTCCGGCGGGCGGATCTGTCGGCGGCCGACCTCCATCAGCCGGGATTCTACTGCATCCATTTGCTTCCAGTTTTTCTGCTCTTCAGATGGGGCGGCGGTGGATGTTTCCATTACTGACAGCAAGCAGAGCTCTGGACAGAATGTCGCAGGCGGACGGAAGGAGAGTCCATTAGGCCACCGTTGCCCTGTATGAAGTCCCGCTGGCGGCCGGCATAGGTTGATATTGAAAGGGGTTCATTTACTTATTGTCTTGCCGGTGAGGCCAATCGCCCCGTAGAAGGATGTACAGTCACGTGTAGCAGCCAGGCTGCTCGCCGCCCGCACACGCCTGTGACCGACATGCAGCGCTACAGGGTGAATCAGCAGGACCAGGATGAGCGAGTCACACTAGACAGGATGTAGATGTGTAACCCAGAATACCGCCCCCGTGTCTCTTCCTCTCTGTCTTTCTAGAACTTTAGCAACTTTCTATCAGATTTTACATTTCACTTCCTTGCCATCTTCAAGACCTCAGTTTGCTGTCAGTGAATGGGAGCGTTCAGAGTTGGATGATCTCCTGGTTGTTGGTTCTTGGCGGCACTGATGGTCTATCGGCCCGGAGATGAAGCTCGTGCCCCCGCTGTGCCCTGACCTGGTAGAGGACTGCGCCAACACATTGTGCGTGAAGACCGGCGCACGGGCGAGAGACGAGGTACTAAACCCAAAGCTCTTCCACCTCAATGTCAGGCGGAGGCCTGCAGAGCCGTCACTTCACAAACCCCATCAGCCCCTTTATTAGACCCCCCCCATCTAGTAGCGGACGGCACCAGCTTGGACCTTCAGAACCGCAGCAGCTCATCATGGCGTCCATCCACTAATATCGGAGCAGCGGGTGCATCAAGATGCGCTTCCCCACCGTTACTGCACCCCCACCAACTGACAGGAAGGGGTCAGCGATTCATGCTGCTTGCGCCAAATTCTGACCTCCCATCAGCACATAAATCTGCCTCCATCTGACCAGGAGATGTTTCTCCGCTGCTCAGTGATACAAGTTTTGCGCTCTTTTGCCCGCTGGAGTCTTTCTCTTAGTCACAATGGCGCTGGAACTGGTCGCCTGCCGTTATACCATCGGTTGGCGGTGAGACCCCGGCTGGTCTAGCACCGATGACCGGCCTCGTTGGAAGTCGCTGCGATTGCTGGAAACCTTGTCACATGATTTTCTGCTGCCCTCCGGGGTCACGGGGAGAATTACCATAGAGGGGAGCGCCAATCATGAGGCTGCCGGGGGCTCTGATAAAGGGGTCGGCGTTGAGGTGACCTGTAGTTGTGGTTCTGGAGCCTCGGCACTCTTCGCTCATCACTTGGTCAGGAAGATACTTTCATTGGGTCGTGATATGAACAAATCAGATTGTATGCCGCTACATTGTGACGAGTCCTCAGCTGTGTGAGCCGGACACGTGTATCAGTCTCAGTACGTAACGAATGTGCTCATTCACTGACAGCAAGCAGAAATCCCAAACTGGAGAGGAACGGAAACATTTCAGCTGTGGAACTTTATGACCACGGTCACACGGGGCGGATTCCCGACGGAAATGTCACAGTTTGGCCGCAGCGGAAAACCGCGACATTTCCGCCGGGAGAACCGCTGCTTCAAAACCTGCGGCGGTTTTCCGCTGCGGCCGGCGCTTCCATAGAGGAGAGCGCGGTCGCCACGGGAAAAAAAATGGACATGCTGCGGCCGGCAAATCCGCACCCCAGTGGCGGTTTCTGCCGGATTAACCGCAGCGAATTTGCCGTCCCGTGTGGACGAGATTTCTGAGAAATCTTGTCCACATGGCTGGATAATCCCGGGATTAGCGGCCGCGGGTGGATTTGCCACAGCGAGATTCCGCACAGAATTTCTGCGGCAAATCCGCCCCGTGTGAACCCAGCCTATAGGTAATCGATAAAACCAGTAAGCGTCGGTGAGACGGTCTGCAGAGACGGCGGCTGCGACGGACTACAACTCCCATCGCCCTCACACCTCTTTGGCCGGTGGCACAACCATACATCGGCCTGCGTTTTGCGTCCATATTACATATGGGCATCCCGGCCCGCACGGCGGGTCACCTGACCCCAACGCAGGAAGTATGATGCTCAAAGCTGGGTCAGGTGACCCGCTGTCGGGCGTGCTTCTTTCGCAAAATACGCAGCATTTTTACTGCATGTGGGCGCGCATGTTTAGTGCGGATGTGTTTTGCGCACCTATAAATGGTTCGTACTCTGATTGGACCACAGTCACTAGCGGGGGCCACAGGGTTCAGTATTGGGCCCCATTCTGTACAATATATCTATCAATGACCTGATAGAGGGGCTGCACAGCAAAATATCAATATTTGCAGATGATACAAAATTCTACAATATAATTAATACAACGGAGGACAATGAGCGGCTACAAACGGACCGAGATAAGCCGGGGGATCGGGGGGGGGATGGTGAATGAAGGTCAATGTTTATAAATGTAAGGTTCTGCACATGGGCAGCAAAAACGGATGTCACCAATATACAATAAATGGGGACAGCTAGGAAAAAGACCTGGGGGTACTAGTGGGCTGTAGACTAAACTGGAGTAACCAATGCCAATCAGCTGCTGCAAAGGCTAATAGAGTCTTGGGGTGCATTAAATCGCCAACACAGGAGGGGGTTCTTTACTGTAAGAGCAGTGAGACTGTGGAACCCTCTGCCTGAGGATGTGGTGATGGCAAAATCCATAGAGGAGTGTAAGAGGGACTAGATGTCTATCTATATTACAGGATATAGACATCAGGTGACCAGCGGGTTGGTGATCCGGGTCTTGGAGTCGGGGAGGTTGGTCCCGGGATTATTCTGACTCACTCTGTATATTGCCTGTATTTGTACCGCATATTTTACACATAAAGAATTGCGCACAATCCATCATTACGGTCCGAGCGTCTGCATAAAATATGTAACGTGCGGCTTCACTGCAGACTAGGATCGGCGTACGGCGCCCCGGCATAGGACACGCGGACGCACGTTTACCTGTCGCAGTGGGGTTTCAGCGCTGCGTATAAAGCGTGGAAAAATTCCGTAGCGATGACGCTGTTGTGTGGAGACCTCTTATTCTGTGGGCCACCATAATTGCAGCGCTCTCTAGTGGGGAACAGGTTGATGACCGGACGCCGCTGTGTGACAAATGTTTTATGGGAATTGTCGGCACTTAACCCTTTGCAATCCAATTTTAGATTAAGGGTTTCCTAGGGTGTTTTCTCTTTCTGCCATTTTACAATGGCGCCATCTGCTGGCTATAACCAGTACGGCTGTATGAGACATGCTGGAGAGGCCCCCGACAATAGAGCAGCCGGTAATATACAGTAAGAATACCCTGCCGGATGTCTTCCGACATCGGAGTTGTACAGCCTTGAATCAGAATGTCTTCAGACGTCAGACAGTGGATTGGAAAGGGTTAATCGTACAATCGCTGCGCGGGACGTAATGATTGGTCGGAGCCTTGCTGAGCCTTACGATGGTTGTGACGGCCCTCGCGGACTGCTCTTCTTATTCCATCATCTAAGCCGCTGTTCCCAGAACACTGAAACGGAGTCTAAAAATAGAGGCGTCCGACCGGTTCAGCCTGAGACCGCGGCCCGTGCGGTTAGACCGCTTCCTAATATAAACCCGTGATTCCGGTCGGCCGCTCCGCTTCTGGGTGACTAAAGACTCCTCCTTGTAGAAGGATGCGCTCCTCAGCTGCCACATAAACATGGTGTTCCAGTTCCATGGAATGTTGAAGATGCTTGCTGTCAGTGAACGGTGCTCACCTGCCATCAGTGAGACGCCGGGTCACAGACGGGGAAGGAAGTCGTTGGGGTGATTTGTGGTAATGTGCGGAAGGTTCCTGACTGCACCATATTGGCGCACAGCCTCATACTGTTCACCGCTTACATCGCGATTACGTATTCCGGCAGCCATATGTCCGGTCTGTCGCCGCGGTGTCTGAGTGCGCTCGGGTAAGAACGCAGACGGAGAGCGACACAACGGAGGCTGTCCCCTGAGGAAAGGCTTGTGCTGCGTCCATATATGAAGTAAATCACGTAATGTATGTACACAGTGACTCCAGCAGCAGAATAGTGAGTGCAGCTCTGGGGTATAATATAGGATGTAACTCAGGATCAGTACAGGATAAGTAATGTATGTGCACAGTGACTCCACCAGCAGAATAGTGAGTGCAGCTCTGGGGTATAATACAGGATGTAACTCAGGATCAGTACAGGATAAGTAATGTATGTACACAGTGACTCCACCAGCAGAATAGTGAGTGCAGCTCTGGAGTATAATACAGGATGTAACTCAGGAGCAGTACAGGATAAGTAATGTATGTACACAGTGACTCCACCACCAGCAGAATAGTGAGTGCAGCTCTGCAGTATAATACAGGATGTAACTCAGGGTCAGTACAGGATAAGTAATGTATGTACACAGTGACTCCACCAGCAGAATAGTGAGTGCAGCTCTGGGGTATAATACAGGATATAACTCAGGATCAGTGCAGGATAAGTAATGTATGTACACAGTGACTCCACCAGCAGAAGAGTGAGTGCAGCTCTGGAGTATAATACAGGATATAACTCAGGATCAGTGCAGGATAAGTAATGTATGTACACAGTGACTCCACCAGCAGAATAGTGAGTGCAGCTCTGGGGTATAATACAGGAAGTAATTCAGGAGCAGCACAGGACAAGTAATGTATGTACACAGTGACTCCACCAGCAGAATAGTGAGTGCAGCTCTGGAGTATAATACAGGATGTAACTCAGGATCAGTACAGGATAAGTAATGTATGTACACAGTGACTCCACCAGCAGAATAGTGAGTGCAGCTCTGGAGTATAATACAGGATGTAGCTCAGGAGCAGTACACGATAAGTAATGTATGTACACAGTGACTCCACCAGCAGAATAGTGAGTGCAGCTCTGGAGTATAATACAGGATGTAGCTCAGGATCAGTACACGATAAGTAATGTATGTACACAGTGACTCCACCAGCAGAATAGTGAGTGCAGCTCTGGGGTATAATACAGGATGTAACTCAGGATCAGTACACGATAAGTAATGTATGTACACAGTGACTCCACCAGCAGAACAATGAGTGCAGCTCTGGAGGATAATACAGGATGTATTGATGGTTGTTCATTCTGGATGGTAACATTTCCCATCTTTCTTCCAGCTTGAAGGGAGGATGGAAGAACTCAGCCGAGAACTGAAAACCGTGAGGGACAGACTGGGTGCACAAGATGTGTCTTCCAAGAACACCATCCAGCAGCTGCAGAAGGAGATGGCGTTGCGGACGGAGCAGGTAGCGGTCGCAGCTTCAGGTCTTTGGGCTGTTGGGTATTTGCTGTGCTCAGATTCTCAGCGATCAGATCCAACGCAGGTCGCGATACTCTGCACGGGGACGTCATTCAGATCAGCTCTGTACTTGAGACATAAATGAAATCTCTGCAGTAAGTAGTTTAGCGCCGGCTCCAATGCTGATGTAACTTGTAAGGGGTGCGGGGCTGTTAATGTGTACAAGCCCCCCATCTGCTGGAGCTCCTTCCCGCAGTCCGTCTACAAAGGCCACTAAAGGGGTTGTCTCGCATGAAACGCCCAATTATATGTGAACCGACATGCAGCCAGTCAGACCTTTCCCCTGCTGGGGACTTGTGGTATAAGGCCACCTGCAGACAGCTGGGTCGGATCTGGCAGCGATAATTCTCGCTGCGGGACCGGACCCGAACGCCTGCAGAGAGCAGAGCGTACTCACCCGCGGCCCCGGCTCTTTCATGTGCCGGCTGCCAGGCAGCTGGCACAAGCACAGACTGGAGCCCGCAGCGGGTGAGTGACGTTTCTGTGCGCGGTTTGTTTGCCGCGGAATTTCCGCCCGTCTGCAGGCAGCCTTAAATGGTGCTGTTCAGATGACTGAAGAGTGGGAGCTGCTGCCCATAGAGGGGGCCGCACACCATAAAGCCCCCTTCTCTCTCCTCTTTATACCTTGATTGCATGTGGTCAGCGGTCGTCTTCGCAGCCAACGATTAATGCTTTCTGATCGCGAAGGATCTAAATGTTCTCAAGACCGCAGAATTGCGCTTTCTTGAGGCCCTTTTACATGCAACATTATCACACAAAATTCCTCCAAAACGCGGGCGACTTGTTTAAACGAAGGGTTTTAGTTAAACTTAAAATCAATTGTTCAGACGCTGAAAGACCGAGCAGAACATTCCATCTGAGTGGTTACCCACATCTTGCAAAAGACGGCGGGATGTTCTCACTGCGGCATATTTACACTACAGGACCCGTGGAGGGTCCTGGCAGCCGCTGCCGCGAGGAGGGCTGTGGCGTGTGCCGGCGGCCGTTTGCAGATCCATGCGTGTGTTTTAACCCATCTTTGCTCCAGGGCATGAATTTACATCCTGCGACATTGGGGTATGTATGAAGGGCGCCCCTTCATACAGCGCGGGTGTCAGCTGTTTATCACAGCTGACACTCGTGATTGTTAACTCTTTAAATGCCCCAAACGATGCTCAGGGATCCTGTACGGCCCCCTCCTCCCCTCCCCGTGATGAGGTCGCAGGGAGACATGCGGGTGTCATGGCAGCCGGGGGCCTTCTGAAAGGCCCATGGGCTGCCTTAGCAGACTCCCTATCAAGCCATCCCCAGATTGCAGTATGATGTAATGCTATAGCTTTACATCATACTGGGATCAAACCATCGCATGCCGTGGTTCCCGATGGGGGCAAAAAAAGGGTAAAAATATGATCAATAAAGTTTTACTAATTATGAAAAAAAAATATTAAAAGTTTAAATCGCCTCCTTTTGCCGTATCTAGAATAGAAAAATCTAACTCCTAAAACAAAAATGCATATCTGGTATCGCCGCGTCCGTAAAAGTCCGGTACATCAAAGTAACGCATTACTTACCGCGCACGGTGACCGTCGTCTGAAAAGAAAATAAAGAACGCCCGAAATGCACTTTTTCAGTCAGAAAAAACGCAATAAAAAGCGATCAAAAAGTCATATGTATTCCGAATTAGCACTAATGTAAAGTACAGGACGTCCCGCACCACATGGGCCCGCGCACAACTACGTCGACGGAAAAATAAAAAGGTTATTGTGCGCAGAAGACGGCGGCAGAAAATAATTTTTTTTAAATTAAATGTCTTTGAGAAAAATTAACATAGTACAGCAAAAAAACCAAAAACCTCTACAGGTCTGGTATGGCAGTAATCGTACCGACCCGCAGAGTGACGTCATCAGGGCGGTTTTGTTGCAGTTTGTGCGCCGTAGAAACAAGACCTACTGAAAAATGGCGGAATGTTGTTTTGTTTTTTTTTGTTTTTTTTTTCATTTTACTCCACTTGGAATTTTGTTTTTAGTTTTTCAGTCCATTATACGGTAGATTACATAGTATTATTGAAAAATACAACTCGTCCTGCAAAAAACAACAAGCCCTCAGACAGCGACGGCAATGGAGAAATAAAGGAGTTATGATTAAAAAAAAAAAAAAAAAAAAGGGTGGAGGAAAAAACAAAAATGGAAAAAAAGAAGGGCCGCGTCATTAAGGGGTTAAGCGCACGCTGGGCTCCGCAAACAGATCATAGAAGTCCTTTTTCATGCAAATGCAATGATAGTGTTTGGGGCCAATAACACTTTATGCAAATCACTAAATCTCTGTCATTTGAAAGTTTATCTTTGCATGTAAAAGGGCCGTTAGGAGCAGAACTGTTATAACAGTCCAGATAACCGACAACCGCCCTCCCCCCAACGTTACAGCTCCCCCTAGTGGTAGGTATTTGTAGCTCCACCAGCAGACCTTAATGTCTTTATATAACATACAATGTGCTTCGTTCTAGGCTAATAAGAAGTGTGAGGAGGCGCGGCAAGACAAAGAGGCGATGGTCATGAAGTACGTGCGAGGCGAGAAAGAGTCTCTGGATCTGCGGAAAGAGAAGGAGGTTCTGGAGCGGAAGCTGCGAGAAGCCAACAAGGAGATCGAGAAGAACGGCGCCAGAATCAAGATACTAACTCAGGAAAAAGGGCGACTGCATCAGCTGCACGAGGCCAAGGTAGATGCGGAGCTGCTGAGGAAGGGCATCCCTGGGTGCAGAACCGCCACTCTGAAGGGGCCGGAGGAAAGTTGGCTTTTATATCCTGTCCACGGGATGGGTGATGGGGCTGATCTGGTCCATCAGCCCGATCGTAAGGGTTAATAAATACGCCTACGATGAGCCGACAAGCAAGCAAGCGCTCATTTGTCCGACTGATTGCGTCTTTTACACAAGTATAATAATGTCTGCCGGCCGGCTGCGTCTCCCCGTGTGATCGGAGAGCTGTGTGGTCAACCGCTGCTGGCTGGAAGGGAACGGGTGATCGTATTCACCACCGTTTGTCCCCGTAACGCCTATCAACCGCCTGAGTAGATGCTGTAACGACTGCTGATTGACTGGCTGATTAGCGCACACAGATGATCTGCCAGTGTAAAAGCTCCCTTAACCCCTTAGTGACCGCCTATACGCCTTTGATGACGATACTAATAGAGTAAAGCCTATTTACGGCGCTGCATTGGCACTCTGGCATGGGTCTCCCGCACTGGTGGGAACGAGGGCCCGGCTGTCTGGCGCCTCTTATAACAGCGGGGTCTGGAGAAATCCAATCTCCACTGTTTAACCCCTTACATGCTGTGATCTATGTCGAAGGCTGAGAGGGAGGGGACTCTTTGTCACCCATTGGACCCCCCCCATGTAGTGATCACGGAGTGCCGATGGCTGACTATGGCACAAGGAAGCTGGAAGATAGCCCCCTGGTCTGCCATCTACAGTGTCCTATGACACTCTGCCCCCGGCTGAACTTCAAGGGCCATATAATACACTGCAATACTGAGATAAAGTAATGTATTATAAGAAGGATGAGGGGTAGAAGGTCAAAGGTCGCAGTGGGACAAAAATAAAAGGAAAAACATACACTTAAAACTCCACTTTTTCTCCTTCGCTATGCAAAAAAAAATCATTAATCGGGTATCGCTGTGTATTTGGCGACCCCCGGAAAAATGTGGTGCGTGCCGTGCGAGAGAGAGAATGTATCCTTCAAAAATAAGCCTAACGGGGCCGTTGACGGAACAAACGTAGAGGTCTTAGAATGCGATGATGAAGCAAATGTTTTTATAAACACCGTGAAAAAGTATCAAGATATTAAACTCTGCAGATTTGGGATTGGCGTAGCGGTACCGACCCGCAGGATCCATCTTGTATCACACGGTAAACGCTGCGTAGAAAAAGGCGCCAGAATTCCGGATGTTAATTTTGCCTCTAGAAAAGACTAAATAGGATGTGATGAGAATGTGATGTTCCCAGAGGTGGGGCTAATGGAGCCCGTGCCACAAAAAGCACGCCTGATAGAGATCCGTCAGTGGAAAAATGAAAACCTCGTGTCTCTTGGGACGCGGCGACTCAAAAACAAATCTTTATAGAAAAGTGTTTCGGTCTACAGAAATGGCAAAACCTAAAAAACTGTAAACTTGGGATCTGCGGAGAACAATGTCCTCACGGGTGTATCCTGCGGGGAACAATGCGGGGATTACTCCCCCCTCCCAAAAATGTAATAAAAGCTAGTCCATACATTACATGTACCCAAAAATAATGGCATTAAGGATCCTAACTCGTCCCTCGCGGCCGCGACAGCGGAAAGATCTGATATGAGGGATTCAATAATGAAAAAAACGGAAGAATTGGTTGGTCATTGGTGCATAAAATGGGTGGTCACTAAGGGGTTAAGGTCCTTATTCACAGGCCCATTATGGGGCCTCAATGTTACTCCGACAGTTGGCCGTGTAAAAGGACCCACAACTGGCAGTATGTCTCCCTATGCCGACCTACCTGCAGCCGACCTACCTGCAGGGCGAACCGTTGTAGTTGCATCAGTTCATGTCCCTTGACAGGTGCCTTCACATCCATGACGGTCGCCCCCTTTATGTGAGGCCGAGTACTCTGCCCACGTACGCCGACCCTCAGCCTGAGACCTCGTCTCCCTTTATGTGAGGCCCGAGTACTCTGCCCACGTACCCACACCCTCAGCCTGAGACCTCGTCTCCCTTTATGTGAGGCCCGAGTACTCTGCCCACGTACCCACACCCTCAGCCTGAGACCTCGTCTCCCTTTATGTCACCTCTGGTGTTTTGTGTTGTAATGCAGGAGAACGAGACGAGCCGGCAGAGCCGCGACATCGAGAAGCTGAAGGAAGAAGTCAATTCGTACGCCATCAAAGTCAAGTGGGCCAATAACAAGTTAAAAACCGAGCTGGACTCGCACAAGGTAAGCCACGCCGAGCGGCTCTATACCCGAAGACCTCCACAGGGGCGCTGTAATCCGCACCATTCACACCAATGACCACATGTTGCCTGCGCTGCTATATGTGGCCATTGATGTGCCCCATGACAACACTGCCCCTGACCATCCTCAGGAGAGGCATGGAGTAGGACATCCACTGACGGTGCTAGTGATGGAGCTTCTAGACCACAGAGGCCCCACATCAGATCATGGTGCGTCCTGGAGACGCCATTACTGCCTTTACTATAAAGAATGTCTGTCTACTACTTCTGGTGCCTCTAGTGTTCTGTGATCCCCCAGACGTCGTCCTCCGTGGGCTGCAGGCTGGCCGTCGTGGCCTCCGTGGGCTGCGGGCGGGCCGTCGTGGCCTCCGTGGGCTGCGGGCGGGCCGTCGTGGCCTCCGTGGGCTGCGGGCTGGCCGTCGTGGCCTCCGTGGGCTGCGGGCTGGCCGTCGTGGCCTCCGTGGGCTGCGGGCGGGCCGTCGTGGCCTCCGTGGGCTGCGGGCGGGCCGTCGTGGCCTCCGTGGGCTGCGGGCGGGCCGTCGTGGCCTCCGTGGGCTGCGGGCGGGCCGTCGTGGCCTCCGTGGGCTGCGGGCGGGCCGTCGTGGCCTCCGTGGGCTGCGGGCGGGCCGTCGTGGCCTCCGTGGGCTGCGGGCGGGCCGTCCTTCATATGATACAGTTTAATGAGGTTCATTTTGGTTTTAATCAACAGGAAACCAAAGACAAACTGCGGGATACGACGGCGAAATTGAACCAAGCCAAGGAAGAAGCCGAGCAGATCCGCAGGAACTGCCAGGAGATGATTAGAACCTACCAGGCAAGGAGCTTCCCGCAGGTCCTGTGATCTCTGCAGCTTGCTGCACCACAACACCCAGCATCACATTGAGCCCTGCGGTGCTCAGGCCAGACACTGGCGTTAAGTCTCCACCGCTCCTGCAGGGCCCCTGGTGGGGACAAGCGGTGCGGGGCCCAACCACTTGGGATGAATCCGATCTGCAGCTTCTGGTCAGTGCAGATATAGTGATACTAAGGGACCCCCTGGACTACTATGTGGCCCCCAGGGATTACACTGCTATGCCGATCCACACAGACGGATTACTTCATTTAGAATGATAATAAGGTTCAGTCTGGAGAGCGAAGTGTGATTGTGGGAGAAGCCGGGTCACCCTGTAGATACGAGACCTTATGGTGCCTTACCCAACATGCATGATGTTACTGCCGCCTCCAACCCACTCAGGGCCTTCCTCAGGCTGAAGCCGCTGTAACATCATGTCTGTAGCCATTACAAGGTCTCCTATCTGCAGGGTGACTTGGTTTCTCTCACTGAGAACAATCAGATTAGTTCATTAGTAACATCCCTTTTACACGGCCGTCAGACGTTTAACCCACTGCATGAGCGCTGAGGACGTCGGCGCTCGTGCAGAGCATTTACACGGAAGGGCTTCACCTCCTAGGGCAGCGCTGAGCGGGGAGCGTTTACACGGAAGGACTTCACCTCCTACGTGCAGCGCTGAGCGGGGAGCGTTTACACGTAAGGGCTTCACCTCCTACGTGCAGCACTGAGCGGGGAGCGTTTACACGGAAGGGCTTCACCTCCTACGTGCAGCGCTGAGCGGGGAGCGTCTACACACAAGGGCTTCACCTACGTGCAGCACTGAACGGGGAGCGTTTAGACGTAAGGGCTTCACCTCCTACGTGCAGCACTGAGCGGGGAGCATTTACACGTAAGGGCTTCACCTCCTACGTGCAGCACTGAGCGGGGAGCATTTACACGTAAGGGCTTCACCTCCTACATGCAGCACTGAGCGGGGAGCGTTTACACGGAAGGGCTTTACCTCCTACGTGCAGCGGGAAGCGTTTACACGGAAAGGCTTCACCTCCTACGTGCAGCGGGGAGCGTTTACACGGAAGGGCTTCACCTCCTACGTGCAGCGGGGAGCGTTTACACGGAAAGGCTTCACCTCCTACGTGCAGCGGGGAGCGTTTACACGGAAGGGCTTCACCTCCTACGTGCAGCGGGGAGCATTTACACGGAAGGGCTTCACCTCCTACGTGCAGCGGGGAGCATTTACACGGAAGGGCTTCACCTCCTACGAGCAGCGGGGAGCGTTTACACGGAAGGGCTTCACCTCCTACTTGCAGCGCTGAGCAGGGAGTGTTTACACGGAAGAGCTTCACCTCCTACGTGCAGCGCTGAGCAGGGAGTGTTTACACGGAAGAGCTTCACCTCCTACGTGCAGCGCTGAGCAGGGAGTGTTTACACGGAAGAGCTTCACCTCCTACGTGCAGCGCTGAGCAGGGAGTGTTTACACGGAAGAGCTTCACCTCCTACGTGCAGCGCTGAGATGGGGAGCGTTTACAAGGAAGGGCTTCACCTCCTACGTGCAGCGCTGAGCGGGGAGCGTTTACACGGAAGGGCTTCACCTCCTACGTGCAGCGCTGAGCGGGGAGCGTTTACACGGAAGGGCTTCACCTCCTACGTGCAGCGCTGAGCGGGGAGCGTTTACACGGAAGGGCTTCACCTACGTGCAGCGCTGAGAGGGGAGCGTTTACACGGAAGGGCTTCACCTCCTACGTGCAGCGCTGAGAGGGGAGCGTTTACACGGAAGGGCTTCACCTCCTACGTGCAGCGCTGAGAGGGGAGCGTTTACACGGAAGGGCTTTACCTA
Organism: Eleutherodactylus coqui; assembly: GCF_035609145.1. Classification (NCBI taxonomy): domain Eukaryota; kingdom Metazoa; phylum Chordata; class Amphibia; order Anura; family Eleutherodactylidae; genus Eleutherodactylus; species Eleutherodactylus coqui. The sequence continues at coordinate 298,148,986 of NC_089840.1, read as the reverse complement.
CTGCGTGCAGCGGGGAGCGTTTTAATGCTGATGAAAAGTCAGCGATGGCGACAAGTGAGCGGATGGTGAGCAATTTTTTTTTTGCATTTACCCAGAAAGATTATTACCAAAATGTGTTCACTTGGCCCCGATTTGAGTCCTAGCCGTTCTGTGTAGATGGGCTGTAAGCCCCGGTTTGAGCCCTAGCCGTTCTGTGTAGATGGGCCGTAAGCCCCGGTTTGAGTCCTAGCTGTTCTGCGTAGATGGGCCGTAAGCCCTGGGTTGAGCCCTAGCCGTTCTGTGTAGATGGGCTGTAAGCCCCGGTTTGAGCCCTAGCCGTTCTGCGTAGATGGGCCGTAAGCCCCGGTTTGAGTCCTAGCTGTTCTGCGTAGATGGGCCGTAAGCCCCGGTTTGAGCCCTAGCCGTTCTATGTAGATGGGCCGTAAGCCCTGGGTTGAGGGCTAGCCGTTCTGTGTAGATGGGCTGTAAGCCCCGGTTTGAGCCCTAGCCGTTCTGTGTAGATGGGCCGTAAGCCACGGTTTGAGCCCTAGCCATTCTGTGTAGATGGGCCGTAAGCCCCAGTTTGAGCCCTAGCCGTTCTGTGTAGATGGACCGTAAGCCCCGGTTTGAGCTCTAGCCGTTCTGCGTAGATGGGCCGTAAGCCCCGGTTTGAGCCCTAGCCGTTCTGCGTAGATGGGCCGTAAGCCCTGGTTTGAGCCCTAGCCGTTCTGCGTAGATGGGCCGTAAGCCCTGGTTTGAGCCCTAGCCGTTCTGTGTAGATGGGCCGTAAGCCCCGGTTTGAGCCCTAGCCGTTCTGTGTAGATGGGCCGTAAGCCCCGGTTTGAGCCCTAGCCGTTCTGTGTAGATGGGCCGTAAGCCCCGGTCTGAGTCCTAGCCGTTCTGTGTAGATGGACCGTAAGCCCCGGTCTGAGCCCTAGCCGTTCTGTGTAGATGGGCCGTAAGCCCCGGTTAGAGCCCTAGCCGTTCTGTGTAGATGGGCCGTAAGCCCCGGTTTGAGCCCTAGCCGTTCTGTGTAGATGGGCTGTAAGCCCCGGTTTCAGCCCTAGCCGTTCTGTGTAGATGGACCGTAAGCCCTGGTTTGAGCCTTAGCCGTTCTGCGTAGATGGGCCGTAAGCCCCGGTTTGAGCCCTAGCCGTTCTGTGTAGATGGGCCGTAAGCCCCGGTTTGAGCCCTAGCCGTTCTGTGTAGATGGGCCGTAAGCCCCGGTTTCAGCCCTAGCCGTTCTGTGTAGATGGACCGTAAGCCCCGGTTTGAGCCCTAGCCGTTCTGTGTAGATGGACCGTAAGCCCCGGTTTGAGCCCTAGCCGTTCTGCGTAGATGGGCCGTAAGCCCCCGTTTGAGCCCTAGCCGTTCTGCGTAGATGGGCCGTAAGCCCCCGTTTGAGCCCTAGCCGTTCTGCGTAGATGGGCCGTAAGCCCCCGTTTGAGCCCTAGCCGTTCTGTGTAGATGGGCCGTAAGCCCCGGTTTGAGCTCTAGAAGTTCTGTGTAGATGGGCCGCAAGCCCCGGTTTGAGTCCTAGCCGTTCTGTGTAGATGGGCCGTAAGCCCCGGTTTGAGTCCTAGCCGTTCTGTGTAGATGAGCCGTAAGCCCCGGTTTGAGCCCTAGCCGTTCTGCGTAGATGGGCCGTAAGCCCCCGTTTGAGCCCTAGCCGTTCTGCGTAGATGGGCCGTAAGCCCCGGTTTGAGCCCTAACCGTTCTGTGTAGATGGGCCGTAAGCCCCGGTTTGAGCCCTAGCCGTTCTGTGTAGATGGGCCGTAAGCCCCGGTTTGAGCCCTAGCCGTTCTGTGTAGATGGGCCGTAAGCCCCGGTTTGAGCCCTAGCCGTTCTGTGTAGATGGGCCGTAAGCCCCGGTTTGAGCCCTAGCCGTTCTGTGTAGATGGGCCGTAAGCCCCGGTTTGAGCCCTAGCCGTTCTGTGTAGATGGGCCGTAAGCCCCAGTTTGAGCCCTAGCCGTTCAGTGTAGATGGGCCGTAAGCCCCAGTTTGAGCCCTAGCCGTTCAGTGTAGATGGGCCGTAAGCCCCAGTTTGAGCCCTAGCCGTTCAGTGTAGATGGGCCGTAAGCCCTGGGGACTAGTCTGCTCTCTAGGGGTGTAATCCTAGCCCACCAGACATCAAGGATAGAATTTAACAACATGGATGAAGACAACATTTCACAGGACACCAAGGATATAGTTATTAACCTCTTAGTGACCGGCCGTGCCTTAACCCCTTCACGAAAAAATATAAAAAGTTATCGCTCTCGGAAGATGGGGGCGAAAAACAAAAATATGAAAAGTCTCTGGTTCTGAAGGGGTTAAAATGTGATGTGGCTCTGATGTAGTAAGAATTAGGATGTGCTCAGTGTTAGTGTAGCACATACAGCAGGAGCGGGGGGCCTCAGGGCGGGGGGCCGCGGGGCGGGGGGCACCTCACAAGATGTCACTGAAGACCGCCTTTGTCTCTAGGAGTCCGAAGAGATTAAATCCAATGAACTGGATGCGAAGCTGCGAGTCACCAAGGTGGAGCTGGAGAAGCAGATGCAGGAGAAGTCCGACCACTTGGAGGTAAGCCGGATGTTGGTGATGGTGAGCAGAGAACGAGAAGGCGGTTAACCCCTTAACGGCACAGGACATACATTTACATCCCGGGAGTTCAGGCTTTGTTTGGAGTGGGATTGGGAGTCGCCCCTGCTCCATCCAATGCGGATGCCGGCTGCCCGCAGCGCCCACTGAATGCCCCGAACGTCCCCACCGCGATGAGATCCTGGGATGCCATTTACGTGGCCTGTGGGGCGGTGCGGTAGACTACCGGTCAGAGCGGATCAGGACTCCGATGAACCGTCACACGCTCTATAAAAGTATACAAAGGAACCTTTCCCTATATTTATAATAAGACGTCTGGGTCACCCCAAGGGCGTCTCCAAGGAAAGAGGTCAATAAAAAGTGATCAAGGAATCGTATGGACCCGAAATGGTGCCGATAGAAACAACGGGACGTCCTGAAGAAAGCGAGTCCTCACAACTAGGGAGATGGAAGAACAGCAGCTGTCCCGAAAAACAGCCATGGCGAGGGAAGCATGGGGAGGGGAAACCCAAGGGTCGCCTCATTAAAGGGTTAATCTTACACTCTGCTTTCCATCTGCTGTGAAACTACAAGTCCCAGCATGCCCTGAACACTAGTATGCAACATAGTAACACAGTGTGTTATGCTGAAAAAGCCCCCGGTCCATCCCGCTCAGCCAGGTACCCCCAATGTTGATCCAGAGGAAGGCGAAAAACCCCAATGAGGTAGAATTTCCTTCCCGACTCCAATCGGCACAATCCCCGGATCACCGACCCTTCTGGGCAATCAGTGATAGAACATGGACTATTGTAACATTCCAGGCCCTCTTATATCGCCATCACCGCGTCCTCAGGAGAGAGGTCCACAGTCTCACTGCTCTTACAGTAAAGACCCCCTTCTGTGTTGTACAAACCTGCCGTTTGCATTGAAGGCGTCTTACTTTAGTTCTTCTCTTGTTTTCTATAAGGTTCATCAAGCGAAGATGAAGGAGCTGGACGACCTGAAACGGACCTTTCTGGAGGGCATGGATGAGCTCCGCACGCTGCGCACTAAGGTAGCCACCACCCGCATGCAGGCTATGTGCTGATGGCTGACTCTGGAGTATTGGATGCTGGATTAGTGGAACGTCACCATTGTGGGCTCTGCCCATGCGCTGTAGATTATTGGGGTACTTAGCTGATATGGGGGAACAGTCGGCACCTAGGAGGGCGCCAGTGGGGGTCCGGAGGCTTCATGGTGTAGCCCCCCCCCCCTCTATGGGAAGTTTTATCAGTTGTAGTTCTTAAAGGGGCGTTCCATATCAATAGATACTGGGTAACTCCCAGTCTTTGCAGTGGACCGGCCTGTTGTGGGGCTCCCGGCGGCCGGACCTTACTGATCTCTGATGGAGTATAAGAGTATATACGGTATATACTGAACCTTCTCAGAGCTGCCTCAATAGGATGTCCTTGTTGTCCCGATCAACCAATCACAGCGCTGCCTTCATTTTATTTCAGCGGTTTCAGAAATGAGAGCTGCGCTGTGATTGGTTGTTGGGGGCGGCAGAGACCGTTCTACAGTTGGGCGGTTCTGATAAATGAGTCCCCGCGTCTTCAGATCTCTCATCCTCGTCTCCTCTGTCTCAGGTGAAATGTCTGGAGGCGGAGCGGCTGCGGACGGAGGAGGAGCTGTCCAAGTACAAAGAGCTGATCAACCGGCAGAAGGCGGAAATCCAGAACCTGCTGGAGAGGACCAAGGTGGTGGAGGAGCAGGAGCAGCGGCACCACAGGTAGCAGCAGACCCACAGCCTCCCGTCACACGTACTGAAGCTCCGCAGCCTTAGTGCTCACGCACACTTGGGTTTTTCACGCAGGTTTTTTTTTTTTTTTTCACGTGATTTTTTTTTTGTCCGATGCGCTTTTAACATTAGAAAGACCTGTTAACTTTTGCGTTAAGAAAGCGCATGTGAGAAACCTTCGTGTGCGGGGGCCCCGAAGGGCCGTTTACACGGGGCGATCAGCGGGCAAAAGTCATTCAAAGAACGGATGTGCACAATTATCATTGCGTCTAACTGCACATCGTACACTGCTCACCCACAGCCCGCAGGCCCCTCTATGACCAGCACCAAAATCACTGCGTGTATACAGAGAATGTGACACCCTGAACGAGACGCCGGCGGGGATCTGCCTGTCTAAACGCTCTGCACGAGTGCCAACAACCAGCGGGGACGTCAGCCGAGCCTGCAGACCCTGACTGACCGTACAAATGCACCATTAGTTAGAGTATACACAGTGACTCCACCAGCAGAACAGTGAGTGCAGCTCTGGAGTATAATACAGGATGTAACTCAGGAGCAGTACAGGATAAGTAATGTATATACACAGTGACTCCACCAGCAGAATAGTGAGTGCAGCTCTGGGGTATAATACAGGATGTAACTCAGGAGCAGTACAGGATAAGTAATGTATGTACACAGTGACTCCACCAGCAGAATAGTGAGTGCAGCTCTGGAGTATAATACAGGATGTAACTCAGGATCAGTACAGGATAAGTAATGTATGTACACAGTGACTCCACCAGCAGAATAGTGAGTGCAGCTCTGGAGTATAATACAGGATGTAACTCAGGATCAGTACAGGATAAGTAATGTATGTACACAGTGACTCCAGCAGCAGAATAGTGAGTGCAGCTCTGGAGGATAATACAGGATGTAACTCAGGAGCAGTACAGGATAAGTAATGTATGTACACAGTGACTCCACCAGCAGAATAGTGAGTGCAGCTCTGGGGTATAATACAGGATGTAACTCAGGAGCAGTACAGGATAAGTAATGTATGTACACAGTGACTCCACCAGCAGAATAGTCAGTGCAGCTCTGGAGTATAATACAGGATGTAACTCAGGATCAGTACAGGATAAGTAATGTATGTACACAGTGACTCCACCAGCAGAATAGTCAGTGCAGCTCTGGAGTATAATACAGGATGTAACTCAGGAGCAGTACAGGATAAGTAATGTATGTACACAGTGACTCCACCAGCAGAATAGTGAGTGCAGCTCTGTAGTATAATACAGGATGTAATTCAGGATCAGTACAGGATAAGTAATGTGTGTACACAGTGACTCCACCAGCAGAATAGTCAGTGCAGCTCTGGAGTATAATACAGGATGTAACTCAGGAGCAGTACAGGATAAGTAATGTATGTACACAGTGACTCCACCAGCAGAATAGTGAGTGCAGCTCTGGAGTATAATACAGGATGTAACTCAGGAGCAGTACAGGATAAGTAATGTATGTACACAGTGACTCCACCGGCAGAATAGTGAGTGAAGCTCTGGAGTATAATACAGGATGTAACTCAGGATCAGTACAGGATAAGTAATGTATGTACACAGTGACTCCACCAGCAGAATAGTGAGTGCAGCTCTGGAGGATAATATAGGATGTAACTCAGGGTCAGTACAGGATAAGTAATGTATGTACACAGTGACTCCACCAGCAGAATAGTGAGTGCAGCTCTGGGGTATAATACAGGATGTAACTCAGGAGCAGTACAGGATAAGTAATGTATGTACACAGTGACTCCACCAGCAGAATAGTGAGTGCAGCTCTGGAGTATAATACAGGATGTAACTCAGGAGCAGTACAGGATAAGTAATGTATGTACACAGTGACTCCACCGGCAGAATAGTGAGTGAAGCTCTGGAGTATAATACAGGATGTAACTCAGGATCAGTACAGGATAAGTAATGTATGTACACAGTGACTCCACCAGCAGAATAGTGAGTGCAGCTCTGGAGGATAATATAGGATGTAACTCAGGGTCAGTACAGGATAAGTAATGTATGTACACAGTGACTCCACCAGCAGAATAGTGAGTGCAGCTCTGGGGTATAATACAGGATGTAACTCAGGAGCAGTACAGGATAAGTAATGTATGTACACAGTGACTCCACCAGCAGAATAGTGAGTGCAGCTCTGGAGTATAATACAGGATGTAACTCAGGAGCAGTACAGGATAAGTAATGTATGTACACAGTGACTCCACCAGCAGAATAGTGAGTGCAGCTCTGGAGTATAATACTGGATGTAACTCAGGAGCAGTACAGGATAAGTAATGTATGTACACAGTGACTCCACCAGCAGAATAGTGAGTGCAGCTCTGGAGTATAATACAGGATGTAACTCAGGAGCAGTACAGGATAAGTAATGTATGTACACAGTGATTCCACCAGCAGAATAGTGAGTGCAGCTCTGGAGTATAATACTGGATGTAACTCAGGAGCAGTACAGGATAAGTAATGTATGTACACAGTGACTCCACCAGCAGAATAGTGAGTGCAGCTCTGGAGTATAATACAGGATGTAACTCAGGAGCAGTACAGGATAAGTAATGTATGTACACAGTGACCCCACCAGCAGAATAGTGAGTGCAGCTCTGGGGTATAATACAGGATGTAACTCGGGGTCAGTATAGAAAAAATAAAAGAATCACTCCATTGTTTGTGTTCAGCTATACAGATGTGCTGCAGCAGAAGCTGGTTTTACGGTAAACTATTTGCTTATAGTGATTAGTGTCACTTGGCACCCGAATATGTTGCCCTGAGCGTTAGGTGATGATGCAGATTATATAACGTATCAATCGGATGTAGGAAGTACAGGATTATGTTAGACCTGCACAACTTGGTAGGAGGTCAGAGCCAAAATTAAAATTGTCGAACCTCTTGGGGCCGCAGATAAGATTTATAGCGGCTCACTTTGTAAGTAATCTATAGATACTATGTATATAATAAGTATACAGCGCTTACTGCAGCAGTGATGTTGGGCCTCCAGAACAACCTATCATTGGGCAGTAGAGGCGGCCCCGGGAGCGGCAGAGTATATAAGTATGATGACTGTGGGCACCGCTGCCCCCAGGGCCGCCTCTGAATACTGCCCAATGATGAGTTGTTCTGGAGGTCAAAGCTGCGCATACCTACCTGCAGTAAGGTACTTATATATACTGTAAAGGTTCCGTGCATTGCTGCAGTAATTCCAGCATTCAGAGACGGCCCCTGGACTGGCTGTAGTAGTGTAGGAAGTCCCTGTAGTAACCGCAGCATTCAGAGACGGCCCCGGGACTGGGGGTAGTAGTGTAGGAAGTACCTGTAGTAACCCCAGCATTCAGAGACGGCCCCGGGACTGGGAGTAGTAGTGTAGGAAGTACCTGTAGTTAGCCCAGCATTCAGAGACGGCCCCTGGACTGGCTGTAGTAGTGTAGGAAGTCCCTGTAGTAACCGCAGCATTCAGAGACGGCCCCGGGACTGGCTGTAGTAGTGTAGGAAGTACCTGTAGTAACCCCAGCATTCAGAGACGGCCCCTGGACTGGGGGAAGTAGTGTAGGAAGTACCTGTAGTAACCCCAGCATTCAGAGACGGCCCCGGGACTGGTTGTAGTAGTGTAGGAAGTACCTGTAGTAACCCCAGCATTCAGAGACGGCCCCGGGACTGGGAGTAGTAGTGTAGGAAGTACCTGTAGTTAGCCCAGCATTCAGAGACGGCCCCGGGACTGGGGGTAGTAGTGTAGGAAGTCCCTGTAGTAACCCCAGCATTCAGAGACGGCCCCGGGACTGGCTGTAGTAGTGTAGGAAGTACCTGTAGTAACCCCAGCATTCAGAGACGGCCCCAGGACTGGGAGTAGTAGTGTAGGAAGTACCTGTAGTTAGCCTAGCATTCAGAGACGGCCCCGGGACTGGGGGTAGTAGTGTAGGAAGTCCCTGTAGTAACCCCAGCATTCAGAGACGGCCCCAGGACTGGCTGTAGTAGTGTAGGAAGTCCCTGTAGTAACCCCAGCATTCAGAGACGGCCCCAGGACTGGCTGTAGTAGTGTAGGAAGTACCTGTAGTAACCCCAGCATTCAGAGACGGCCCCTGGACTGGGGGAAGTAGTGTAGGAAGTACCTGTAGTAACCCCAGCATTCAGAGACGGCCCCTGGACTGGGGGAAGTAGTGTAGGAAGTACCTGTAGTAACCAGAGCATTCAGAGACGGCCCCGGGACTGGCTGTAGTAGTGTAGGAAGTACCTGTAGTAACCCCAGCATTCAGAGACGGCCCCGGGACTGGGAGTAGTAGTGTAGGAAGTACCTGTAGTTAGCCCAGCATTCAGAGACGGCCCCGGGACTGGGGGTAGTAGTGTAGGAAGTACCTGTAGTAACCCCAGCATTCAGAGACGGCCCTGGGACTTGTGGTAGTAGTGTAGGAAGTACCTGTAGTAACCCCAGCATTCAGAGACGGCCCCGGGACTGGCTGTAGTAGTGTAGAAAGTACCTGTAGTAACCCCAGCATTCAGAGACGGCCCCGGGACTGGGGGTAGTAATGTAGGAAGTACCTGTAGTAACCCCAGCATTCAGAGACGGCCCCTGGACTGGCTGTAGTAATGTAGGAAGTACCTGTAGTAACCCCAGCATTCAGAGACGGCCCCTGGACTGGCTGTAGTAGTGTAGGAAGTACCTGTAGTAACCTGAGCATTCAGAGACGGCCCCGGGACTGGCTGTAGTAGTGTAGGAAGTACCTGTATTAACCCCAGCATTCAGAGACGGCCCCGGGACTGGGAGTAGTAGTGTAGGAAGTACCTGTAGTAACCCCAGTATTCAGAGACGGCCCCGGGACCGGCTGTAGTAATGTAGTAAGTACCTGTAGTAATCCCCGCATTCAGAGACGGCCCCGGGACTGGGGGTAGTAGTGTAGGAAGTACCTGTAGTAACCCCAGCATTCAGAGACGGCCCCGGGACCGGCTGTAGTAATGTAGTAAGTACCTGTAGTAACCCCCGCATTCAGAGACGGCCTCGGGACTGGCTGTAGTAGTGTAGAAAGTACCTGTAGTAACCCCAGCATTCAGAGACGGCCCCTGGACTGGCTGTAGTAGTGTAGGAAGTACATGTAGTAACCCCCGCATTCAGAGACGGCCCCTGGACTGGCTGTAGTAGTGTAGGAAGTACCTGTAGTAACCCCAGCATTCAGAGACGGCCCCTGGACTGGCTGTAGTAGTGTAGGAAGTACATGTAGTAACCCCCGCATTCAGAGACGGCCCCTGGACTGGCTGTAGTAGTGTAGGAAGTACCTGTAGTAACCCCAGCATTCAGAGACGGCCCCGGGACTGGCTGTAGTAGTGTAGGAAGTCCCTGTAGTAACCCCAGCATTCAGAGACGGCCCCAGGACTGGCTGTAGTAGTGTAGGAAGTCCCTGTAGTAAATCCTGCATTCAGATACGGCCCCGGGACTGGGGGTAGTAGTGTAGGAAGTACCTGTAGTAAATCCCAGCATTCAGAGACGGCCCCGGGACTGCGGGTAGTAGTATAGGAAGTACCTGTAGTAACCCGAGCATTAAGAGACGGCCCCGGGACTGGCTGTAGTAGTGTAGGAAGTCCCTGTAGTAACCCCAGCATTCAGAGACGGCCTCGGGACTGGCTGTAGTAGTGTAGAAAGTACCTGTAGTAACCCCAGCATTCAGAGACGGCCCCGGGACTGGGGGTAGTAATGTAGGAAGTACCTGTAGTAACCCCAGCATTCAGAGACGGCCCCTGGACTGGCTGTAGTAGTGTAGGAAGTACATGTAGTAACCCCCGCATTCAGAGACGGCCCCTGGACTGGCTGTAGTAGTGTAGGAAGTACCTGTAGTAACCCCAGCATTCAGAGACGGCCCCGGGACTGGCTGTAGTAGTGTAGGAAGTCCCTGTAGTAACCCCAGCATTCAGAGACGGCCCCAGGACTGGCTGTAGTAGTGTAGGAAGTCCCTGTAGTAAATCCTGCATTCAGATACGGCCCCGGGACTGGGGGTAGTAGTGTAGGAAGTACCTGTAGTAAATCCCAGCATTCAGAGACAGCCCCGGGACTGCGGGTAGTAGTATAGGAAGTACCTGTAGTAACCCGAGCATTAAGAGACGGCCCCTGGACTGGCTGTAGTAGTGTAGGAAGTACCTGTAGTAACCTGAGCATTCAGAGACGGCCCTGGGACTGGCTGTAGTAGTGTAGGAAGTACTTGTAGTAAATCCCAGCATTCAGAGACGGCCCCGGGACAGGCTGTAGTAATGTACTAAGTACCTGTAGTAACTCCAGCATTTAGAGACGGCCCTGGGACTGGCTGTAGTAGTGTAGGAAGTACCTGTAGTAACCCCAGCATTCAGAGACGGCCCCGGGACAGGCTGTAGTAATGTACTAAGTACCTGTAGTAACTCCAGCATTTAGAGACGGCTCCGGGACTGGCTGTAGTAGTGTAGGAAGTACCTGTAGTAACCTGAGCATTCAGAGACGGCCCCGGGACTGGCTGTAGTAATGTACTAAGTACCTATAGTAACCCCAGCATTCAGAGACGGCCCCGGGACCGGGGGTAGTAGTTTAGGAAGTACCTGTAGTAACCCCCACATTCAGAGACGGCCCCGGGACTGGGGGTAGTAGTTTAGGAGAAGTACCTGTAGTAACCCCAGCATTCAGAGACAGCCCCGGGACAGGCTGTAGTAATGTAAGTAAGTACCTGTAGTAACCTGAACATTCAGAGACGGCCCCGGGACTGGCTGTGGTTTTAAAGGAAGTACCTGTAGTAACTCCAGCATTCCGAGACTGCCCCGGGACTGGCTGTAGTAGTGTAGGAAGTACCTGTAGTAACCCCAGCATTCAGAGACGGCCTCGGGACTGGCTGTAGTAGTGTAGGAAGTACCTGTAGTAACCCCAGCATTCAGAGACGGCCCCGGGACTGGCTGTAGTAGTGTAGGAAGTACCTGTAGTAACCCCCGCATTCAGAGACGGCCCCGGGACTGGCTGCGGTTGTAAAGGAAGTACCTGTAGTAACCCCAGCATTCAGACGGCTCGGGACTGGCTGTAGTAGTGTAGGAAGTACCTGTAGTAACTCCAGCATTCAGAGACAACCCCCGGGACTGGCGGTAGCAGTGTGGGAAGTACCTGTAGTAACCCCATCATTCAGACGGCCCGGGACAGGCTGTAGTAGTGTAGGAAGTACCTGTAGTAACCCCAGCATTCAGAGACAACCCCCGAGACTGGCGGTAGCAGTGTGGGAAGTACCTGTGGTAAACCCTGCATTCAGATACGGCCCCGGGACTGGGAGTAGTAGTGTAGGAAGTACCTGTATTAACCCCCGTATTCAGAGACAACCCCCGGGACTGGCGGTAGCAGTGTGGGAAGTACCTGTAGTAAGCCCAGCATTTAGAGACGGCTCCGCGACTGCGGGTAGTAGTGTAGGATGTACCTGTAGTAACCCCAGCATTCAGAGGCTGCTCCTGGACTTCCTGTAGTAGTGTAGGAAGTACCTGTAGTATCTCCAGCATTCAGAGACGGCCCCGGGACTGGCTGTAGTAATGTAGGAAGTACCTGTAGTAACCCCCGTATTCAGAGACGGCCCCGGGACTGGGAGTAGTAGTGTAGGAAGTACCTGTAGTAACCCCAGCATTCAGAGACGGCCCCTGGACTGGCTGTAGTAGTGTAGGAAGTACCTGTAGTAACCCCAGCATTCAGAGACGGCCCTGGGACTGGCTGTAGTAGTGTAGGAAGTACCTGTAGTAACCCCAGCATTCAGAGACAGCCTCGGAACTGGCTGTAGTAGTGTAGAAAGTACCTGTAGTAACCCCAGCATTCACAGACGGCCCCGGGACTGGCTGTAGTAGTGGAGGAAGTACCTGTAGTAACCCCTGCATTCAGAGACGGCCCCGGGACTGGGAGTAGTAGTGTAGGAAGTACCTGTAGTAACCCCAGCATTCAGAGACGGCCCCGGGACTGGCTGTAGTAGTGTAGGAAGTACCTGTAGTAAGCCCAGCATTCAGAGACGGCCCCTGGACTGGCTGTAGTAGTGTAGGAAGTACCTGTAGTAACCCCCGCATTCAGAGACGGCCCTGGGACTGGCTGTAGTAGTGGAGTAAGTACCTGTAGTAACCCCTGCATTCAGAGACGGCCCCGGGACTGGCTGTAGTAGTGTAGGAAGTACCTGTAGTAACCCCCGCATTCAGAGACGGCCCTGGGACTGGCTGTAGTAGTGGAGGAAGTACCTGTAGTAACCCCTGCATTCAGAGACGGCCCCGGGAATGGCTGTAGTAGTGTAGGAAGTACCTGTAGTAACCCCCGCATTCAGAGACGGCCCCGGGACTGGCTGTAGTAGTGTAGGAAGTACCTGTAGTAACCTGAGCATTCATAGACGACCCTGGGACTGGCTGTAGTAATGTACTAAGTACCTGTAGTAACCCCAGCATTCAGAGACGGCCCCGGGACCGGGGGTAGTAGTTTAGGAAGTACCTGTAGTAACCCCAGCATTCAGAGACGGCCCCGGGACTGGCTGTAGTAACCCCCACATTCAGAGACGGCCCCGGGACTGGGGGTAGTAGTTTAGGAGAAGTACCTGTAGTAACCTGAACATTCAGAGACAGCCCCAGGACTAGCTGTAGTAGCGTTGGAAGTACCTGTAGTAACTCCAGCATTCCGAGACGGCCCCGGGACTGGCTGTAGTAGTGTAGGAAGTACCTGTAGTAACTCCAGCATTCCGAGACGGCCCCAGGACTAGCTGTAGTAGCGTTGGAAGTACCTGTAGTAACTCCAGCATTCCGAGACGGCCCCGGGACTGGCTGTAGTAGTGTAGGAAGTACCTGTAGTAACCAGAGCATTCAGAGACGGCCCCGGGACTGGCTGTAGTGGTGTAGGAAGTACCTGTAGTAACTCCAGCATTCCGAGACGGCCCCGGGACTGGCTGTAGTGGTGTAGGAAGTACCTGTAGTATCTCCAGCATTCAGAGACGGCCCCGGGACTGGCTGTAGTAGTGTAGGAAGTACCTGTAGTAACCCCAGCATTCAGAGACGGCCCCGGGACTGGGGGTAGTAATGTAGGAAGTACCTGTAGTAACCCCAGCATTCAGAGACGGCCCCGGGACTGGGGGTAGTAATGTAGGAAGTACCTGTAGTAACCCCAGCATTCAGAGACGGCCCCGGGACTGGGGGTAGTAATGTAGGAAGTACCTGTAGTAACCCCAGCATTCAGAGACGGCCCCTGGACTGGCTGTAGTAGTGTAGGAAGTACCTGTAGTAACCCCAGCATTCAGAGACGCCCCCGGGACTGGGGGTAGTAGTGTAGGAAGTACCTGTAGTAACCCCAGCATTCAGAGACGGCCCCGGGACTGGCTGTAGTAGTGTAGGAAGTACCTGTAGTAACCCCCGCATTCAGAGACTGCCCCGGGACTGGGAGTAGTAGTGTAGGAAGTACCTGTATTAACCCCAGCATTCAGAGACGGCCCCGGGACTGGGGGTAGTAGTGTAGGAAGTACCTGTAGTAACCCCAGCATTCAGAGACGGCCCCGGGACTGGCTGTAGTAGTGTAGGAAGTACCTGTAGTAACCCCCGCATTCAGAGACGGCCCCGGGACTGGCTGTAGTAATGTAGGAAGTACCTGTAGTAACCCCAGCATTCAGAGACGGCCCGGGACTGGCTGTAGTAGTGTAGGAAGTACCTGTAGTAACCCCCGCATTCAGAGACGGCCCCGGGACTGGCTGTAGTAATGTAGGAAGTACCTGTAGTAACCCCAGCATTCAGAAACGCCCCCGGGACTGGCAGTAGTAGTGTAGGAAGTACCTGTAGTAACCCCAGCATTCAGAGACGGCCCCGGGACTGGGGGTAGTAATGTAGGAAGTACCTGTAGTAACCCCAGCATTCAGAGACGGCCCCGGGACTGGGGGTAGTAATGTAGGAAGTACCTGTAGTAACCCCAGCATTCAGAGACGGCCCCGGGACTGGGGGTAGTAATGTAGGAAGTACCTGTAGTAACCCCAGCATTCAGAGACGGCCCCGGGACTGGGGGTAGTAATGTAGGAAGTACCTGTAGTAACCCCAGCATTCAGAGACGGCCCCTGGACTGGCTGTAGTAGTGTAGGAAGTACCTGTAGTAACCCCAGCATTCAGAGACGCCCCCGGGACTGGGGGTAGTAGTGTAGGAAGTACCTGTAGTAACCCCAGCATTCAGAGACGGCCCCGGGACTGGCTGTAGTAGTGTAGGAAGTACCTGTAGTAACCCCCGCATTCAGAGACTGCCCCGGGACTGGGAGTAGTAGTGTAGGAAGTACCTGTATTAACCCCAGCATTCAGAGACGGCCCCGGGACTGGGGGTAGTAGTGTAGGAAGTACCTGTAGTAACCCCAGCATTCAGAGACGGCCCCGGGACTGGCTGTAGTAGTGTAGGAAGTACCTGTAGTAACCCCCGCATTCAGAGACGGCCCCGGGACTGGCTGTAGTAATGTAGGAAGTACCTGTAGTAACCCCAGCATTCAGAGACGCCCCGGGACTGGCTGTAGTAATGTAGGAAGTACCTGTAGTAACCCCAGCATTCAGAAACGCCCCCGGGACTGGCAGTAGTAGTGTAGGAAGTACCTGTATTTACCCCAGCATTCAGAGACGGCCCCGGGATCGGGAGTAGTAGTGTAGGAAGTACCTGTAGTAAGCTTACTTCTACTCTCTGGTGAGATAATATAGTAAAGGTAATATAAAGATATACTTAATGTAACGATTTTGTGCGCCATTTCTCCTGGGCCGCCTTAGAATATGATAGTCACATGACTGGCCGCTGCACAGTGCCGCCGGTCACGTGACTGTAATTTGCTGACGTTCCTCTAGTACAGGACTGCCTGCTCAGTCATGTCACTCTGGCTGCAGCGTTGCTGCTGCCGTCCTAAACCTTACCACTAGCAGCTGGTATAGCTTACGGCAGCGGTTGGGGTGTCGCTAGCATGACATGACGGTGCTGCAATCTGCAAAATATCCTCTGCCAGACCTTCTGTAGTGCAGGACTGCGCTAGAGTAAAGCCCATTTAGACACGATTATCGCAAAATTCGCTTAAAAGCCATCTTTTGAGCAATAATCGTTGCGTGTAAATGTGCCCATCTTTCACTTTTCTGTCAAACGATGGATTTCAGTTCCGCATGAAATCCATTGTTCGGCAGAACAGCAGATAAGATGGACCGCACGCTGTGTTCTGCCTCGGGGAGTGCTGATTACAGCTGATTACATTGTCTAAGCTGTCAGCCCCGCGGCAGAACAAAGAGAATGTATTCATAGAACAGCGGATAGTCTGTTCCCTGAATGCAGTTCCCAGCAGCTCACATGCTACTAATTGGTACTAACAGGCATTAGTACCAAGTAGTAGTTTATGCAAAAATGATTGCTCAGAAGCCATCTTTTGAGCGCTCATCTTTGTGTCTGAATGCACCTGACACTCGGCTTTACTGCAATACATTTCTTAGCCTGTTCTCATTTTTCTCGCTTCAGAGACCAGCAAGAAATTCAGAGCCTGCAGGACGAAGCGAACAGTCTGAACTCCGTCATCTCTGACCTGCAGCGGGATATCGACGGCAGCCGGACGCGGGAGTCTGAGCTGCTGGGATTCACGGAGAAGCTGACCACGAAGAACGCCCAAATCCAGTCTGAGAACAGCTCCTTGCAGGCCCAGCTGGACAAGCTACTATGTACGGAGCGCGAGCTGCGCGCCCAACTGGACCAGCTCCAGCACAACGGCACCGAGCTGGTAGGTGGGGGGAGATCGCCCATCCGGACAACAAGTCCTTCTAAGCATTTATTCCTAGGAGGCGTAAAACGTTTTGAGCTTCTTATAAGGCAGACGGCAAGTAGTTATGTCTCCTAGGGAATACGCACATCTTAAGTCATTACATCCCCTCAGGGCTGCACCCCTCTATGTAGGACCCACAAGGTGCCTGAGTGCCTCGGACTGGAAGAATGAAGCTGGTCATCTCTTTCTGTGCCCGCCTTCCGAGAAACTATAAATCCACCATAGTGGGTTAAATATACCTTTCTCGTCCGTGTCGTTGGGGCACAGCTTGGACCGCGGGTATGTACTGCTACTAGGAGGCAGAAAGTGTTACCCCTCCTGCAGCACCAGATTACATGCAAGCAGCAAAGGGGGATATGACAAGGTACAGCAGGTAGTGTAACATATTAAACCCTAACACCGTGGAGGATCTTGCCGAACTCCGGGGAAAACTCTCCAACATGGAGGGAGATCTCATCATATGTGTCAAAATATGAAAAAAACTGGACTGGTGCCGTGTCCCCCAGTGAGCGATATAAAAAATATACGGTGCCGTGTCCCCCAGTGAGCGATATAAAAAATATACGGTGCCGTGTCCTCCAGTGAGCGATATAAAAAATATATACGGGGCCGTGTCCCCTAGTGGGCGATATAAAAAATATACGGTGCCGTGTCCTCCAGTGAGCGATATAAAAAATATACGGTGCCGTGTCCCCCAGTGAGCGATATAAAAAATATACGGTGCCGTGTCCTCCAGTGAGCGATATAAAAAATATATACGGGGCCGTGTCCCCAGTGAGCGATATAAAAAATATACGGTGCCGTGTCCTCCAGTGAGCGATATAAAAAATATATACGGGGCCGTGTCCCCTAGTGGGCGATATAAAAAATATACGGTGCCGTGTCCCCCAGTAAGCGATATAAAAAATATACGGTGCCGTGTCCTCCAGTGAGCGATATAAAAAATATATACGGGGCCGTGTCCCCCAGTGAGCGATATAAAAAATATACGGTGCCGTGTCCCCAGTGAGCGATATAAAAAATATACGGTGCCGTGTCCCCAGTGAGCGATATAAAAAATATACGGTGCCGTGTCCTCCAGTGAGCGATATAAAAAATATACGGTGCCGTGTCCCCAGTGAGCGATATAAAAAATATACGGTGCCGTGTCCCCCAGTGAGCGATATAAAAAATATACGGTGCCGTGTCCCCCAGTGAGCGATATAAAAAATATACGGTGCCGTGTCCCCCAGTGAGCGATATAAAAAATATACGGTGCCGTGTCCCCAGTGAGCGATATAAAAAATATACGGTGCCGTGTCCCCCAGTAAGCGATATAAAAAATAAACGGTGCCGTGTCCCCAGTGAGCGATATAAAAAAATATACGGTGCCGTGTCCTCCAGTGAGCGATATAAAAAATATACGGTGCCGTGTCCTCCAGTGAGCGATATAAAAAATATACGGTGCCGTGTCCCCCAATGAGCGATATAAAAAATAAACGGTGCCGTGTCCCCAGTGAGCGATATAAAAAAATATACGGTGCCGTGTCCTCCAGTGAGCGATATAAAAAATATACGGTGCCGTGTCCCCCAGTAAGCGATATAAAAAATAAACGGTGCCGTGTCCCCAGTGAGCGATATAAAAAAATATACGGTGCCGTGTCCTCCAGTGAGCGATATAAAAAATATACGGTGCCGTGTCCCCTAGTGGGCGATATAAAAAATATACGGTGCCGTGTCCCCCAGTGAGCGATACAAAAAATATACGGTGCCGTGTCCCCAGTGAGCGATATAAAAAATATACCGGGCCGTGTCCCCCAGTGAGCGATATAAAAAATATACGGTGCCGTGTCCCCCAGTGAGCGATATAAAAAATATACGGTGCCGTGTCCCCCAGTGAGCGATATAAAAAATATACGGCGCCGTGTCCCCCAGTGAGCGATATAAAAAATATACGGGGCCGTGTCCCCCAGTGAGCGATATAAAAAAATATACGGGGCCGTGTCCCCAGTGAGCGATATAAAAAATATACGGTGCCGTGTCCCCCAGTAAGCGATATAAAAAATAAACGGTGCCGTGTCCCCAGTGAGCGATATAAAAAAATATACGGTGCCGTGTCCTCCAGTGAGCGATATAAAAAATATACGGTGCCGTGTCCCCCAGTGAGCGATATAAAAAAATATACGGTGCCGTGTCCCCCAGTGAGCGATATAAAAAAATATACGGTGCCGTGTCCTCCAGTGAGCGATATAAAAAATATACGGTGCCGTGTCCCCTAGTGGGCGATATAAAAAATATACGGTGCCGTGTCCCCCAGTGAGCGATACAAAAAATATACGGTGCCGTGTCCCCCAGTGAGCGATCTAAAAAAATATACGGTGCTGTGTCCCCCAGTGAGCAGTATAAAAATTATACGGTGCCGTGTCCCCCAGTGAGCAATATAATACAATATACGGTGCCGTGTCCCCCAGTGAGCGATATAAAAAATATACGGTGCCGTGTCCCCAGTGAGCGATATAAAAAATATACGGTGCCGTGTCCCCAGTGAGCGATATAAAAAATATACGGTGCCGTGTCCCCCAGTGAGCAATATAATACAATATACGGTGCCGTGTCCCCCAGTGAGCAATAAAAAAAATATACGGTGCCGTGTCCCCCAGTGAGCGATATAAAAAATATACGGTGCCGTGTCCCCCAGTGAGCGATATAAAAAAATATACGGTGCCGTGTCCCCCAGTGAGCGATATAAAAAAATATACGGTGCCGTGTCCCCCAGTGAGCGATATAAAAAAATATACGGTGCCGTGTCCCCCAGTGAGCGATATAAAAAATATACGGTGCCGTGTCCTCCAGTGAGCAATATAATACAATATACGGTGCCGTGTCCCCCAGTGAGCAATAAAAAAAATATACGGTGCCGTGTCCCCAGTGAGCGATATAAAAAAATATACGGGGCCGTGTCCCCCAGTGAGCGATATAGAAAATATACGGTGCCGTGTCCCCCAGTGGGCGATATAAAAAATATACGGTGCCGTGTCCCCCAGTGAGTGATATAAAAAAATATACGGGGCCGTGTCCCCCAGTGAGCGAGAGGAGAAAAAGATTTCACGCCAAGTACAAAAATGTTATTTTCCCATCCGTGCCATTGGGGGAGACGGCTTGGACTGTGGAAAAACTATGTAAGACGGCATGCGGTCAGTTATATGGTCGTCTACAGAATGCGCCGACCGAGAGACGTGTCAGAGGATGCAGAGTGTGACGCTTGTCAAGTGTAGCAATATGTGCATTTCATGATCCTGGTACCAGTAGCCACCGGGTGGGCTGCGTCTGCTATATCAGTGTCGTCCCACCGTCGGACCCTCCTCCTGCCGCTCGCCTGCTATATCAGTGTCGTCCCACCGTCGGACCCTCCTCCTGCCGCTCGCCTGCTATATCAGTGTCGTCCCACCGTCGGACCCTCCTCCTGCCGCTCGCCTGCTATATCAGTGTCGTCCCACCGTCGGACTCTCCTCCTGCCGCTCGTCTGCTATATCAGTGTCGTCCCACCGTCGGACCCTCCTCCTGCCGCTCGCCTGCTATATCAGTGTCGTCCCACCGTCGGACCCTCCTCCTGCCGCTCGCCTGCTATATCAGTGTCGTCCCACCGTCGGACCCTCCTCCTGCCGATCGTCTGCTATATCAGTGTCGTCCCACCGTCGGACCCTCCTCCTGCCGCTCGCCTGCTATATCAGTGTCGTCCCACCGTCGGACCCTCCTCCTGCCGCTCGTCTGCTATATCAGTGTCGTCCCACCGCCGGACCCTCCTCCTGCCGCTCGTCCGCTATATCAGTGTCGTCCCACCGTCGGACCCTCCTCCTGCCGCTCGCCTGCTATATCAGTGTCGTCCCACCGTCGGACCCTCCTCCTGCCGCTCGTCTGCTATATCAGTGTCGTCCCACCGCCGGACCCTCCTCCTGCCGCTCGTCTGCTATATCACAGTGCCGTCCCACCGTCGGACCCTCCTCCTGCCGCTCGTCTGCTATATCAGTGTCGTCCCACCGTCGGACCCTCCTCCTGCCGCTCGTCTGCTACATCAGTGTCGTCCCACCGTCGGACCCTCCTCCTGCCGCTCGTCTGCTTGACGCTGTCTCTATTGTGAGATGCAGGAACTAGCCGTGTTGATTTCGTAGCGAGGTGGGGGCGGTGAGGGACGGCGTCTGGCGGTGGTAATATAGTGCCGGTCTGCAAGGATAACTGGCTGATGGATCCACTTATCCATCCTAATGTCCAGGACTCGTCTCCTGGTGCAGAACACCCGGGGCGGTAGGTCTAGTGGCTACAGATGATGGTAGTGTAAGATTACTAGCTGGGGCAGTGAAGGCAGAGCTCACCACTAATGTGCTGCCAGAATACCCGTTCTACAGCCGGCGGACATGACGTTTCCACCTCTTCCCACCAATCCTCGGGGACCAGATTTGTGACGCCGTACAGACACATCAGATCTGATTTCTCCAGTCCGCACAAGAAGGTAGTCGGTTTCTAAATACTGTCAGGTGCGAACATACCTGCGCCACCATCCCCCCGAGTTCTGATCCAAGGGCCGTTGTGCACCACACCCTTCTCTAGCCTCTTCAGGAGCTGGTAGACTTCTCCCCGTGACAACCTACCCACCCACCTACCTTCCAGGTGATTCCTGGATAGTTCTGGCCCATTCCCCACCAATGTCCGTGGCAATGATATGGCTTCACTGTACACTCCTTCATGGAACGGACCGAGTGGTATTCTTTATGTCCCGGGGATCCATCACATTCGTAGGGCTGTGGTGCAGCGGGAGTCCCTACAGCTGGTCATGCCGGCTTCATGTAAAGCATACTCCTTGATCTTTCACATGTTATGGCACCTAAATAGTCGTTCTCGCTGGGACCTGTGCTCCTCAGCCCTCCACATACTGTCCATGGTGAGGTAAGTGACTCCTGGGGTGGGAGCCTCCTGCATAGGACCGTATACAGCAAACAGTGAGTTTCTATCAGCTCTGTACACTGCCCTGCCAAAAGTCATGGGACCCCTGAGCGAGAATCACAGGTAGTATTTATTCCCCTATGTTAATGCTGAGTGGGGCTTCTTTGGCCCTAACAGTATTGGATGCTCTCCATGTTATACTTTCTACTAACGTCTGATACACTTCAGCTGGTATTTCCCTCCATTCATCCTGAAAATGTCTGTTGCGTTTTCTCAAAGATGTATTGGCCTGTCTGCTATGCTGCAAGAAGCGCCGTCATTGGACAGTTGGGCATTGGAAGAAATGTCTACAGGGGGCCGAATGGTGCTACTGCATCGTCCAATCAGTTGACTGTACCTGGGGGTGTAAAGGATGATGGGGAACGCCTTCTGTTGCAGTGTGTTATGCCAACAATTCTGTATGGCGGAGGTTCTGCTCTGCTCTGGGGCAGTTTTACGTGGCATGGCCTCGTTCCGTGGTTGCAGTGACCAAAGCCATCAACTCAGAGGGGCTTATTAACAATTCAAAATACAACAGTTTTCTGCCACAAAGTACCCAATAAGACGCTCTTGTGCCCGTACCACGTTTATCATGTGGGTTTAGACACAGTGTGTCAATTTTTTTGACTTGTCTGGAAAAGGGGTGTGGTCTAAATTGCACCAAATTGGCGTAGTTTTTTGCTTAAACTTGGCCAACTTCCTAGGTGATCTAAACGTAAGCCAGGCGGTCTCCAGATACAACATGTGTATCCTTCGGTGATGGATCTGGTACATTGAGACCGTCTAGTCTTTGAGAGCACTCGACAGACGTTGGCAGGTTGGAGGGCCACACGTGTACCAGACCTTGGTAGAGGGTACGCCACAGAGAGCGTCTGATGTCATTAGGGCCAAAGGAGCCCCGCCAAGTCTTAACATACGGAGAGAAATCCTTTTTGATTCTTGCTCAGATGTTCAATAACTTTTGATATGGTGGTGTACGTCTCAGCAAGTGGCCTCTAGTCATGAAAAAGGGAGGACTAACATTCTCTGTATACGGCCTGAAGCTTTCCAGTGTGAGGACCCCTGCATACAGCAGCCCAGACCTTAGCTTCCTGGGTGGCCTTGGGTTTGATTTGGGAAGAGGGTCACAGACTACGATTCGCTGAACTCGGACATGAATGTTCAGTATTGACTTGGGTTGCACTTCCACCTGATGTTGATGACACTCGGTAGAGGACCTCAGACTTGATGGTTAGCTCTCCATATATACTATATCTTGCATTGTGTTCTCTTGCAGGAGCAGAGGTTGGCTGCAGAGCAGACTCTGAGGAAGCAGGGGATGCAGGCGCTGCAGGCGGAGTTAGACGGTCAGCGGCAGATCATGGCCTCGCTGAACACTCGGATAGAGGAGCTGAACGATGAGCTGGTCACCCAGAAGAGGAAGCACGCTGTCAACCTCAAAGATCTCAGCAAGCAGCTTCAGCAAGGTGAGGGGGGTCTCCTAGGGGAGTCCAGCGCGCACCGAGGGCCTCATCTGCCTTCTAAGGACCAATTGTAAGAGTTGGTTGTGGGGAAAGATAGGTGGATTGGGTGGGGGTGGGCAGGTAGTTGCTCCCAGTAGGGAATTTCCCCCTCTATTAGGTAGGTGTCCCCAGTAGGCAGGTAATTCCAGGCATTGCAAATGCCCCCAATAGGTAGATAATTTGCCCCCATTATGTAGGTGCTCCCAGCTGATAAACACCCGTACCTATAAAGCAGGTGTAAAGCCCGCTAAGCCCGTGTGCCGACTGTTCTCCATCGGCCTCCGTGGCTCCGGGCCAGCACAGCGACTAACAACTGTAACTGTCCTGCTGCTGTGGCTCTACATGTTGCAGTCTGACTCAGGACCCCAGGGGCCACATAAACTGAGGCGGCGGGCCGGACTCGTTCTCCATAAGATTCATGCACGTAGTCGGGAGGCACAACTAATGCTGCCCATTACCCTTCGACAACCGTCCTTCATCTGACAATCTCTTCCTTACACTTGGATGTTCAGCTTGGCCGAAGGCTTGTGTGTCTATGGAGGTAATCCGAGGCAAAGTTACTCTGCCAGGGAACAAAAGGACTGGACATTGAAACTGACGTCCTCGATCCGCCTTATCCCTTCATCTGTGGGGGTGAAGTTGAGTTGGCACAATAAACATTAGAAAGTCGTCCTGCTCCGCCGTTATCAGCGGGTTCAGACAACTAAAGGTTAATGTGTGGGGAGAGGCTGAACACCACGTCCTAAGCAGCAGCACCTGCCGGGGGACATGGCAATAGGCCCTTCTCCAGCTTGGTGGCTGGCACAGTGTTGTGTATTGGGCATAGTGGCACGGGCCGTCCTCATTGGGGGTGGGTACTGCTTTGGCACTGCTACATTATTATGGAGAGATAAGTGCCAGTAGTGACCCTGTACCATGTACTGCTGTCCACACTGCTAGTGATGGCAACATTGATGCCACTAGCACTTAGAGTACAGTTATAGGAGGTGTGGCCAAGATAATTAGGGGCGGGCCTTGTAGTGAGCCTTGGCTTTGTCACCTTTGCTTACAGCTGGAGGGGACAAGGAGTTTTTTGGGGCAGTGGGAGCGTCATTTACTTCCTTGGGCAGCAGACATGGCATGGAGACGCTGCACAGCCCAGTATTTACATCTTGGCACGTTGCTGTGTTGAATTTTCATCTCTATTTTCTTGTATTTATGCAGCAAGGAAGAAAGTGGAGCAGATGGAGAACGGCAACTATGAGAAGGACGTCAGCAGCATGGGCAGCCGCTCCAGCTCCTCCGGTAAGAACCGGCCAGCTTCTATGTACAATGACTATCTTCTCATCGCTCCAAAGTTTGCAGTCAACACATTGAGGTTCCAGATTACAGGAATGTTAAAGGGACAGTATCGCCCTGCGGGATGGGAGGCTTATCACCCGGGACTGACAGTAACGCCCTGCGGGGTGGGAGGCTTATCACCCGGGACTGACAGTAACGCCCTGCGGCATGGGAGGCTTATCACCCGGGACTAACAGTAGCGCCCTGCGGGGTGGGAGGCTTATCACCCGGGACTGACAGTAACGCCCTGCGGGGTGGGAGGCTTATCACCCGGGACTGACAGTAACGACCTGCGGGGTGGGAGGCTTATCACTCGGGACTGACAGTAACGACCTGCGGGGTGGGAGGCTTATCACCCGGGACTGGCCTTTCTCCTAGTTCTGCCGCTGATCCGCCTCTTCATGCTTCGCATCATATAGTGATTATTAGACTATATATGATGCACACGGGGTTGTTGCTGCATTGGTAGTCTAAGACCTGACCTGCTGCTCTGATTGGCCAGTGCTGCTCACATGAGCCGCGCTGGCCAATTAGAAAGCAGCATGCGGTGTCTAGCAAGTAGTGTGCAGTGAGGGGCCCCAGGAAGAAGTCGTAATGAGAAGGATGGTATCGGGTAAGGGCTCCTTCGGGTCAGCCCTAGATCCGGTTCTGTCTTTCTGCCCTTTTCAGAAGTAGGCACACCCCGCCCCTTGGCTGCGCTCCTCCATCTTGAACTGAATAGACCTCATTGACTGTAATGGGGTCCGTTGGGTTTCCGTCCATCCAGAATATCTCTTGTTCTCACTGCAGGGTCTCTCAACACTCGGAACAACGAGGACCGATCTCCGGAAAACATGGGGATGGTAGCGACTGTGGATAACTTCCCAGAAGTGGACAAAGCCGTTCTGATCGAGAGAATTGTCCGTCTACAGAAGGCGCACGCCCGGAAAAACGAGAAAATAGAGTTCATGGAGGACCACATAAAGCAACTGGTGGAGGAAATTAGGAAAAAAACAAAGTATGTATGACCGTTGGGGCAGCGGGACAATGTCTGTGTGTGGCGCCCCCTAACGGCTCCTGTCACCGCCTAGCACATTGTTACTAACCTCGTGTCCCGGAGGCGCCCCTGATCTCTGCACTAGGATTACCGGGGTCTCCAGTCTTATGTCAATAATGCTTCAAGGGTCGATTCCCTCCAGGGCTCCGCTGCATCTCAGTGGAATGAAGCCTGTGAGTCTAGACCAGCCGTGATTAAATTCACATCCCAACCCGACCGCGTTACAAGATGGCAGACAAGCGCAATCGGGCCACTTCTGCTCTTCGTATCGACTCCGCTGCTCCATAATTGCTGTTTGTCTTACTAGTTTCCAGCAGTCCGATGGGCGGTTTTCTGCTTGTCTTGGCCCGGGCGCTCTCTCCCTCCATCCCCACTTTACTAATGACTGACCGCTTTCCGTTCCATGTTCTGCGCTGGTGCTACACTTTCGGAGTAGGCGATGGCCACAGCAGGACATGTCCCTGTGATGATTCTGTAAGTGCGTGCAGGCCCAGTATGTGGGGATGGAAGGGGAGAGCGCTCCAAGCAGGCTAGCCAGAGAACTGCACATCAAGAGTGTTTGAAGCTAATTAGCAATGGCGGCCGTGGATATCCTGTCAAGAGCAGAAAGGGAAAGGTTGCCCGTGTCTCTCAATCCCTCATCATGATGTGACTTTTAGGTGACAGAATTACTTTAACCCCCCGGCAGTTTAGGAGGAGCGCTGGTCATTCTGCAGCAAAAGGACAGAACGAGCTCTGTTCATCCAAAACTGTGAGCGGCTGTAGCTCTGGTTCCATCAGGACTGCCTAAATGGTATCATTTCTGGTGTCATTCCAAAGATCATCTTCTTGTCTTTTAAACGACACCAGAAGAATGTCTGCAGCCCTTACAGAACCGGAGCCAATGATTTTCGCTGTGGCGTTGGGAATACTGAATTTACAGCTACCGGTTTTCAGTTGGAGTGTGCAGAGCAGAGAGAAGTCCTGTGGTTCTCTTATATATATCCCTGTCACCAGGGTTAGGGGGACATGAATTTTTGTTCATGTTATTATCCCCACCCCACACCTTGCCTTCAAAGAGTATATTTACTCTCTGATTGTCACACATGGGGTTTTCCCAGAAAAGCAGTGAAATGATGAGAACTTGCTCATCCAGAGAGCAAAAAAGAAGAACCAGCCGCACAGCAGTATCACCTCCCAGTATGAACTTAAGTAGGAGAGCCTGGGGGGGGGGGGGGTGCACGTTCCAGTGGATCCCTAACTTATCGGATCCTAGTAACTATATTCCTATGTAGGGCAGTGCGGTGCTGTGGATGAGGGATACAATGTAAGGCGGCGAGGTGCTGTGGATGAGAGATACAATGTAGGGTTGCGTGGTGCCGTGGATCATGGATACAATGTAGGGCAGGGCGGTGCTGTGGATGAGGGAAACAATGTAGGGTGGCGCAGTGCTGTGGATGAGGGATACAATGTAGGGTGGCGCAGTGCTGTGGATGAGGGATACAATGTAGGGCGGCGCGGTGCTGTGGATGAGGGATACAATGTAGGGCGGCGCGGTGCTGTGGATGAGGGATACAATGTAGGGCGGCACAGTGCTGTGGATGAAAGATAGAATGTAGGGCGGCGTGGTGCTGTGGATGAGGGATACAATGTAAAGGGGTGTGGTGCTGTGGATGAGGGATACAATGTAGGGCGGTGCGGTGCTGTGGATGAGGGATACAATGTAGGGCGGCGCGGTGCCGTGGATGAGGGATACAATGTAGGGCGGTGCTGTGGATGAGGGATACAATGTAGGGCGGCGCAGTGCTGTGGATGAGGGATACAATGTACGGTGGCAGGGTGCTGTGGATGAGGAATACAATGTAGGGCGGCGCGGTGCTGTGGATGAGGGATACAATGTAGGGTGGCAGGGTGCTGTGGATGAGGAATACAATGTAGGGCGGAGCAGTGCTGTGGATGAGGGATACAATGTAGGGTGGCAGGGTGCTGTGGATGAGGAATACAATGTAGGGCGGCCCGGTGCTGTGGATGAGGGATACAATGTAGGGTGGCAGGGTGCTGTGGATGAGGGATACAATGTAGGGTGGCAGGGTGCTGTGGATGAGGGATACAATGTAGGGTGGCAGGGTGCTGTGGATGAGGGATACAATGTAGGGTGGCAGGGTGCTGTGGATGAGGGATACAATGTAGGGCGGCAGGGTGCTGTGGATGAGGGATACAATGTAGGGCAGCATGGTGCTGTGCATGAGGGATACAATGTAGGGCGGCGCGGTGCTGTGGATGAGGGATACAATGTAGGGCGGTGCGGTGCTGTAGATGAGGGATACAATGTAGGGCGGCGCGGTGCTGTGGATGAGGGATACAATGTAGGGCGGCGCGGTGCTGTGGATGAGGGATACAATGTAGGGCGGCGCTGTGCTGTGGATGAGGGATACAATGTAGGGTGGTGCGGTGCTGTGGATGAGGGATACAATGTAGGGTGGCAGGGTGCTGTGGATGAGGAATACAATGTAGGGCGGCGCGGTGCTGTGGATGAGGGATACAATGTAGGGCAGCATGGTGCTGTGGATGAGGGATACAATGTAGGGTGGCATGGTGCTGTGGATGAGGGATACAATGTAGGGCAGCATGGTGCTGTGGATGAGGGATACAATGTAGGGCAGGGCGGTGCTGTGGATGAGGGATACAATGTAGGGTGGCAGGGTGCTGTGGATGAGGAATACAATGTAGGGCGGCGCGGTGTTGTGGATGAGGGATACAATGTAGGGTGGCATGGTGCTGTGGATGAGGGATACAATGTAGGGCAGCATGGTGCTGTGCATGAGGGATACAATGTAGGGCGGCACACTGCTGTGGATGAGGGATTCAATGTGGGGCGGCGCGGTGCTGTGGATGAGGGATACAATGTAGGGCGGAGCGGTGCTGTGGATGAGGGATACAATGTAGGGCGGTGCTGTGGATGAGGGATACAATGTAGGGTGGCGCTGTGCTGTGGATGAGGGATACAATGTAGGGCGGCGCGGTGCTGCGGATGAGGGATACAATGTAGGACGGGGCGGTGCTGTGGATGAGGGATACAATGTAGGGCGGCGTGGTGCTGCGGATGAGGGATACAATGTAGGGCGGGGCGGTGCTGTGGATGAGGGATACAATGTGGGGCGGTGCTGTGGATGAGGGATACAATGTAGGGCGGTGCTGTGGATGAGGGATACAATGTAGGGCGGTGCTGTGGATGAGGGATACAATGTAGGGCGGTGCTGTGGATGAGGGATACAATGTAGGGCGGAGCGGTGCTGTGGATGAGGGATACAATGTAGGGCGGAGCGGTGCTGTGGATGATTCTGTAAGTGCGTGCAGGCCCAGTATGTGGGGATGGAAGGGGAGAGCGCTCCAAGCAGGCTAGCCAGAGAACTGCACATCAAGAGTGTTTGAAGCTAATTAGCAATGGCGGCCGTGGATATCCTGTCAAGAGCAGAAAGGGAAAGGTTGCCCGTGTCTCTCAATCCCTCATCATGATGTGACTTTTAGGTGACAGAATTACTTTAACCCCCCGGCAGTTTAGGAGGAGCGCTGGTCATTCTGCAGCAAAAGGACAGAACGAGCTCTGTTCATCCAAAACTGTGAGCGGCTGTAGCTCTGGTTCCATCAGGACTGCCTAAATGGTATCATTTCTGGTGTCATTCCAAAGATCATCTTCTTGTCTTTTAAACGACACCAGAAGAATGTCTGCAGCCCTTACAGAACCGGAGCCAATGATTTTCGCTGTGGCGTTGGGAATACTGAATTTACAGCTACCGGTTTTCAGTTGGAGTGTGCAGAGCAGAGAGAAGTCCTGTGGTTCTCTTATATATATCCCTGTCACCAGGGTTAGGGGGACATGAATTTTTGTTCATGTTATTATCCCCACCCCACACCTTGCCTTCAAAGAGTATATTTACTCTCTGATTGTCACACATGGGGTTTTCCCAGAAAAGCAGTGAAATGATGAGAACTTGCTCATCCAGAGAGCAAAAAAGAAGAACCAGCCGCACAGCAGTATCACCTCCCAGTATGAACTTAAGTAGGAGAGCCTGGGGGGGGGGGGGGTGCACGTTCCAGTGGATCCCTAACTTATCGGATCCTAGTAACTATATTCCTATGTAGGGCAGTGCGGTGCTGTGGATGAGGGATACAATGTAAGGCGGCGAGGTGCTGTGGATGAGAGATACAATGTAGGGTTGCGTGGTGCCGTGGATCATGGATACAATGTAGGGCAGGGCGGTGCTGTGGATGAGGGAAACAATGTAGGGTGGCGCAGTGCTGTGGATGAGGGATACAATGTAGGGTGGCGCAGTGCTGTGGATGAGGGATACAATGTAGGGCGGCGCGGTGCTGTGGATGAGGGATACAATGTAGGGCGGCGCGGTGCTGTGGATGAGGGATACAATGTAGGGCGGCACAGTGCTGTGGATGAAAGATAGAATGTAGGGCGGCGTGGTGCTGTGGATGAGGGATACAATGTAAAGGGGTGTGGTGCTGTGGATGAGGGATACAATGTAGGGCGGTGCGGTGCTGTGGATGAGGGATACAATGTAGGGCGGCGCGGTGCCGTGGATGAGGGATACAATGTAGGACGGTGCTGTGGATGAGGGATACAATGTAGGGCGGCGCAGTGCTGTGGATGAGGGATACAATGTACGGTGGCAGGGTGCTGTGGATGAGGAATACAATGTAGGGCGGCGCGGTGCTGTGGATGAGGGATACAATGTAGGGTGGCAGGGTGCTGTGGATGAGGAATACAATGTAGGGCGGAGCAGTGCTGTGGATGAGGGATACAATGTAGGGTGGCAGGGTGCTGTGGATGAGGAATACAATGTAGGGCGGCCCGGTGCTGTGGATGAGGGATACAATGTAGGGTGGCAGGGTGCTGTGGATGAGGGATACAATGTAGGGTGGCAGGGTGCTGTGGATGAGGGATACAATGTAGGGTGGCAGGGTGCTGTGGATGAGGGATACAATGTAGGGCGGCAGGGTGCTGTGGATGAGGGATACAATGTAGGGCAGCATGGTGCTGTGCATGAGGGATACAATGTAGGGCGGCGCGGTGCTGTGGATGAGGGATACAATGTAGGGCGGTGCGGTGCTGTAGATGAGGGATACAATGTAGGGCGGCGCGGTGCTGTGGATGAGGGATACAATGTAGGGCGGCGCGGTGCTGTGGATGAGGGATACAATGTAGGGCGGCGCTGTGCTGTGGATGAGGGATACAATGTAGGGTGGTGCGGTGCTGTGGATGAGGGATACAATGTAGGGTGGCAGGGTGCTGTGGATGAGGAATACAATGTAGGGCGGCGCGGTGCTGTGGATGAGGGATACAATGTAGGGCAGCATGGTGCTGTGGATGAGGGATACAATGTAGGGTGGCATGGTGCTGTGGATGAGGGATACAATGTAGGGCAGCATGGTGCTGTGGATGAGGGATACAATGTAGGGCAGGGCGGTGCTGTGGATGAGGGATACAATGTAGGGTGGCAGGGTGCTGTGGATGAGGAATACAATGTAGGGCGGCGCGGTGTTGTGGATGAGGGATACAATGTAGGGTGGCATGGTGCTGTGGATGAGGGATACAATGTAGGGCAGCATGGTGCTGTGCATGAGGGATACAATGTAGGGCGGCACACTGCTGTGGATGAGGGATTCAATGTGGGGCGGCGCGGTGCTGTGGATGAGGGATACAATGTAGGGCGGAGCGGTGCTGTGGATGAGGGATACAATGTAGGGCGGTGCTGTGGATGAGGGATACAATGTAGGGTGGCGCTGTGCTGTGGATGAGGGATACAATGTAGGGCGGCGCGGTGCTGCGGATGAGGGATACAATGTAGGACGGGGCGGTGCTGTGGATGAGGGATACAATGTAGGGCGGCGTGGTGCTGCGGATGAGGGATACAATGTAGGGCGGGGCGGTGCTGTGGATGAGGGATACAATGTGGGGCGGTGCTGTGGATGAGGGATACAATGTAGGGCGGTGCTGTGGATGAGGGATACAATGTAGGGCGGTGCTGTGGATGAGGGATACAATGTAGGGCGGAGCGGTGCTGTGGATGAGGGATACAATGTAGGGCGGAGCGGTGCTGTGGATGAGGGATACAATGTAGGGCGGCGCGGTGCTGCAGATGAGGGATACAATGTAGGGCAGGGCGGTGCTGCGGATGAGGGATACAATGTAGGGCGGAGCGGTGCTGTGGATGAGGGATACAATGTAGGGCGGAGCGGTACTGTGGATGAGGGATACAATGTAGGGCGGAGCGGTGCTGTGGATGAGGGATACAATGTAGGGCGGTGCTGTGGATGAGGGATACAATGTAGGGCGGAGCGGTGCTGTGGATGAGGGATACAATGTAGGGCGGTGCTGTGGATGATTGATACAATGTAGGGCGGCCCGTTGCTGAGGATGAGGGATACAATGTAGGGCGGTGCTGTGGATGAGGGATACAATGTAGGGCGGTGCTGTGGATGAGGGATACAATATAGGGCAGCATGGCGCTGTGGATGAGGGATACAATGTAGGGCGGCCCGGTGCTGTGGATGAGGGATACAAT
Source organism: Eleutherodactylus coqui (assembly GCF_035609145.1). Lineage (NCBI taxonomy): Eukaryota > Metazoa > Chordata > Amphibia > Anura > Eleutherodactylidae > Eleutherodactylus > Eleutherodactylus coqui. The sequence continues at coordinate 298,117,517 of NC_089840.1, read as the reverse complement.
GTAGGGCGGCCCGGTGCTGTGGATGAGGGATACAATGTAGGGCGGCCCGGTGCTGTGGATGAGGGATACAATGTAGGGCGGCCCGGTGCTGTGGATGAGGGATACAATGTAGGGCGGCCCGGTGCTGTGGATGAGGGATACAATGTAGGGCGGCCCGGTGCTGTGGATGAGGGATACAATGTAGGGCGGCCCGGTGCTGAGGATGAGGGATACAATGTAGGGCGGTGCTGTGGATGAGGGATACAATGTAGGGCGGTGCTGTGGATGAGGGATACAATGTAGGGCGGTGCTGTGGATGAGGGATACAATATAGGGCAGCATGGCGCTGTGGATGAGGGATACAATGTAGGGCGGCCCGGTGCTGTGGATGAGGGATACAATGTAGGGCGGCCCGGTGCTGTGGATGAGGGATACAATGTAGGGCGGCCCGGTGCTGTGGATGAGGGATACAATGTAGGGCGGCCCGGTGCTGTGGATGAGGGATACAATGTAGGGCGGAGCGGTACTGTGGATGAGGGATACAATGTAGGGCGGCCCGGTGCTGTGGATGAGGGATACAATGTAGGGCGGTGCTGTGGATGAGGGATACAATGTAGGGCGGTGCTGTGGATGAGGGATACAATGTAGGGCGGTGCTGTGGATGAGGGATACAATGTAGGGCGGCCCGGTGCTGTGGATGAGGGATACAATGTAGGGCGGCGCGGTGCTTTGGAGGACTTTGTGGATGAAGGTAGCGAGTTTAAATTGAATTCTGTATTTAACGGGCAGCCAGTGCAGTGACCGGCACAGGGCAGAGGCGTCCGAGTAGCGGCTGGACAGGAAGATGAGCCTGGCTGCCGCATTCAGGATGGATTGGAGAGGGTAGAGTCTGGTGCAGGGGAGGCCGATCAGCAGCGAGTTGTAATAATCGAGCCGTGAGTGGATGAGGGCAACAGTGAGCGTTTTTAGCGCGTCCGCGGTGAGAAAAGAGCGGATTCTTGCGATGTTCTTGAGGTGCAGCTGACATGTTCGGGCCAGAGATTGGATGTAGGGGGTGAAGGAGAGATCGGAGTCGAATATAACCCCAAGGCAGCGGGCATGCTGGGAGTTATGGTGCCACACACTGAGATGGAGATGTCAGGATGAGGGCGGTTAGTGGAGGGTGGAAATACCAGCAGGTCAGTTTTAGAGAGGTTTAGTTTTAGGTAGAGAGAGGACATGGTGTTAGAGACAGCAGACAGACAGTTAGTGATATTTTGGAGGAAAGGTGCTGTGATGTCACAGGAAGAGGTGTATAGCTGGGTGTCCTCAGCGTAGAGATGGTACTGAAAGCCAAATTTACTGATCGCCTGTCCCATAGGGGCTGTGTAGATGGAAAAGAGGAGGAGGGCGAGGACCGGAGCCCTGGGGACCCCAACAGCTAGAGGAAGAGAAGAGGAGGGGAGTCAAAGACTGAGCCCTGGGAGACCCCAACGGGGAGGGGAGGGAGAGCCAGCAAAGCAGATGCTGAAGGAGCGGTCAGATAGGTAGGAGGAGAACCAGGAGAGAGCAGTGTCCTTTAGGCCGATGGAGCGAAGCATACTGAGGAGGAGTTTGTGGTCAACAGTGTCAAATGCTGCGGAGAGGTCGAGGGGGATCAGTAGGGAGTAATCGCCCCTCGGTTTGGCCGTCAGGAGGTCGTTCGACACTTTTGTAAGTGTGGTTTCTGTCGAGTGTAGAGGGCGGAAGCCGGACTGTAGGGGGTCAAGAAGAGCTTTTTTCTGAGACATAGCTTGTAAGTCGGGAATAAACCAGTCGTTCTAGTAGTTTGGAGATGAAGGGGAGGTTAGAGACGGGTCGGTAGTTGGCAGCATCAGTCGCGTCAAGCGGCAGTTTCATTAGCAGCGGGGATATGATGGCGTGTTTGAATCAGGAGGGGAAAATACCAGAGGTCAGAGAGAGGTTCAATATAGTGGTGAGGTGGAAGATGACCACCAGGGAGAGGGAGCGCAGGAGGGGAGGGGGGAGAGGGACCAGAGAAAGTGCGAGAAGGAAGAGGGACTACAGGACGGGGTAGAGGGACAACAGGAGGTGGGAGGGGGGAGAGGGACCAGAGAAGATGGGGAAGGAAGAGGGACTACAGGAGGTGCGAGGGGAGGGGGGTTGCTAATGCAGGTGCGAGGGAAGAGGGAGAGCGGGGAGGTGGGGGGGGGGGGACTAGCGCAGGTGGAGCAATCTGGAGACTTCTCCCTCTGTGGTTGGTCTGAGTACAGACTGAGCGGGAGCTAGATGCAGTCCTAATGAGACTAGGGTCGGGGTAGTCTGCGGACCTGAAATTGGTTCCTTTATAAACTAGATCTCGTCCCGCACAACACACGGTGTCCCACAGCTGCAGTCATGAAATGTAACAGGAGTTGTGATTAGTGGAACAAACAGCAGATACAATTTACGGGCTCTTAGTTATGTCATTAAGGGGTTAAAAATACACAAGGCATAAATTAAACTCCTATGACAAGAAAAGGGGACGTTTGTGGGAGTGTTTTTCCAATTTAGCTGTGACTGTTGGGGGAGTTGATAACCTCCATCCGCTTTGTGTATAAAGCTGCTATGCATAGCTATGTGTCTCCATGGTTACGGAGTACAGAGAAGCCCCGTGTCCTCTGATCCTGCAGTCATGTGTCAGGGCCCCTTTACACGGGCCAACAAACCGTTCCCGCGACCAGTGAGAGTCGGAGTGATTGTCCTTCGGTGTAAACGCCAGGCGGTCCTCGATCTGCGGACGGCTGACTGTGAATGCAGGCGGACGGGTTGTGCTGATGCCCGGCCCGCTGCGTCCCCATGCACTGAGCGATGATCATACCTATGGCACACCGCTGGGCCGGCTGTTGGGCATCTGCACCCGCCGGATGTCCCATGTAAAGGACCCTAGAGACGGTAGAAGAGTAATGCAGGATCGGCCGACAGTGTCTGTATATCTGTTGATGCCCGACTTAGTACGGTTTCCACCGGCGCCATGGCGAGGTGCCGGCCCGGCTGCTCTGTGCGACCTCGGGGCATGCAGGCCAGGTCAACGTGCCGTACATTTTTGGGGTCATTTACACCAGTCTTGGCACATGCATAAAAATCGCGGGTCTGCATGTGCGATATCACTGTATACACTGTCACTCCGTGTCGGGGCTGTATACACAAAACGGTAGGAGAGTTTCAATCCAGTTTACAATTTTGCTTCTTTCTTGGAGCGTCTGCTGAGTGTAAATGTTCTCTCCAATCCTCGTATTATAAGAGGTTCTGCAGCTTCTACTATCCGAACCGTCTCACTGCTGAGGGTTTGTTACAGTTGTATCCAAACTATAAAATCCTCTGGACTCCAGAATAATACATTGTAACAAATGATCAGGACTGCAGAGAGATTTCTGCTGCCATGTGTCCACACTGATACAATGTAGCAGACCCTCAGCTGTGAGAAGTGTAGGATCAGGATGGGGTTTCAGACTTTGAGGTACGTAGTGTATTCTGAGGCTGCAGACCTCCTAGTACAGCGATGAAGCGTTATGACATGAGACCGGCCCTGTACTCCTCCTGCCTGACTCTCGCCCCTCCGGGGTCCGCTCCACCAGTTGCCTTCTGGGTCCGCTCCTCTTCTGCACGTCCCATCTCATTGTCTGCACAATCTGGAATGAAAATCTCCACCTTCTGATCTGTCGATTCTGCTGCTTTCTTTCTGCTTCGGGGGGTCTGTGGGGGTCGTCATTTGGGGGGGGCGGGGGGTGTCTGTGGGGGTCGTCATTGGGGGGGGGTCTATGGGGGTTGTCATTGGAGGGGGTGGGGGGTGTCTGTGGGGGTCGTCATTGGGGGAGTCTGACACTACTTTATGTATCAACGCCTCATATGGTGACCCACGAGGAATCTGCGCACACCGGAACCGCTGGCTGGGGATAAACTGTGGAAGAGGATGATGTATTCCCTCCTGGTATCAGGATGTTCTGTGTCTGCATGTAGCAATAATGTCCACAGGGCTTGTTAAAACACTCTGTGCAGCTGGGACCCTTCTGTCTGTGACCCCACAACACCCGCACACTGCTCTGCTCATGTCCTCTGTGCTGCTGGGGACCCTTCTGTCTGTGACCCCACAACACCCGCACACTGCTCTGCTCATGTACTCTGTGCTGCTGGGGGCCCTTCTGTCTGTGACCCCACAACACCCGCACACTGCTCTGCTCATGTACTCTGTGCTGCTGGGGGCCCTTCTGTCTGTGACCCCACAACACCCGCACACTGCTCTGCTCATGTCCTCTGTGCTGCTGGGGGCCCTTCTGTCTGTGACCCCACAACACCCGCACACTGCTCTGCCCATGTACTCTGTGCTGCTTGGGACCCTTCTGTCTGTGACCCCACAACACCCACACACTGCTGTGCCCATGTACTCTGTGCTGCGGGGGACCCTTCTGTCTGTGACCCCACAACACCCGCACACTGCTCTGCTCATGTACTCTGTGCTGCTGGGACCCTTCTGTCTGTGACCTCACAACACCCACACACTGCTCTGCCCATGTACTCTGTGCTGCCGGGGGCCCTTCTGTCTGTGACCCCACAACACCCACACACTGCTCTGCTCATGTACTCTGTGCTGCTGGGACCCTTCTGTCTGTGACCCCACAACACCCGCACACTGCTCTGCTCATGTACTCTGTGCTGCTGGGACCCTTCTGTCTGTGACCTCACAACACCCACACACTGCTCTGCCCATGTACTCTGTGCTGCCGGGGGCCCTTCTGTCTGTGACCCCACAACACCCACACACTGCTCTGCTCATGTACTCTGTGCTGCGGGGGACCCTTCTGTCTGTGACCCCACAACACCCGCACACTGCTCTGCTCATGTACTCTGTGCTGCTGGGACCCTTCTGTCTGTGACCTCACAACACCCACACACTGCTCTGCCCATGTACTCTGTGCTGCCGGGGGCCCTTCTGTCTGTGACCCCACAACACCCACACACTGCTCTGCCCATGTACTCTGCCCTGCTGGGGACCCTTCTGTCTGTGACCCCACAACACCCGCACACTGCTCTGCCCATGTACTCTGCCCTGCTGGGGACCCTTCTGTCTGTGACCCCACAACACCCACACACTGCTCTGCCCATGTACTCTGCCCTGCTGGGGACCCTTCTGTCTGTGACCCCACAACACCCACACACTGCTCTGCTCATGTACTCTGTGCTGCTGGGGGCCCTTCTGTCTGTGACCCCACAACACCCGCACACTGCTCTGCTCATGTCCTCTGTGCTGCTGGGGGCCCTTCTGTCTGGGACCCCACAACACCCGCACACTGCTCTGCCCATGTCCTCTGTGCTGCTGGGACCCTTCTGTCTGTGACCCCACAACACCCGCACACTGCTCTGCTCATGTACTCTGTGCTGCTGTGGACCCTTCTGTCTGTGACCCCACAACACCCGCACACTGCTCTGCTCATGTACTCTGTGCTGCTGGGGGCCCTTCTGTCTGTGACCTCACAACACCCACACACTGCTCTGCTCATGTACTCTGTGCTGCTGGGGGCCCTTCTGTCTGTGACCCCACAACACCCACACACTGCTCTGCTCATGTACTCTGTGCTGCTGGGGACCCTTCTGTCTGTGACCCCCACAACACCCACACACTGCTCTGCTCATGTACTCTGTGCTGCTGGGGGCCCTTCTGTCTGTGACCCCACAACACCCGCACACTGCTCTGCTCATGTCCTCTGTGCTGCTGGGGGCCCTTCTGTCTGGGACCCCACAACACCCGCACACTGCTCTGCCCATGTCCTCTGTGCTGCTGGGACCCTTCTGTCTGTGACCCCACAACACCCGCACACTGCTCTGCTCATGTACTCTGTGCTGCTGTGGACCCTTCTGTCTGTGACCCCACAACACCCGCACACTGCTCTGCTCATGTACTCTGTGCTGCTGGGGGCCCTTCTGTCTGTGACCTCACAACACCCGCACACTGCTCTGCTCATGTACTCTGTGCTGCTGGGGGCCCTTCTGTCTGTGACCTCACAACACCCACACACTGCTCTGCTCATGTACTCTGTGCTGCTGGGGACTATTCAGGCATGCAGCACCTTCCTCTCCGCACATTCTCTGCGGGGGGGCTGGGCTCTGTCAGTGCAGAACAGACATTCACTCCCCAGTAGATCTGCTGAAATACTCTGTGCTGCCAGTAAATGAAACTGTTAGATTTGGGCCGTTCTGTGACCCGGCACGGCTCTCCACAACCTGCGGGTGATGGGCCGGGCTCCCTTCTCATGTTAGGTGGGTCCCCGCTGTTCTTAAGCTGAGTGATGCTGGCTCTGCCAGGTTGCAGGGCGCCATCCCCTCGATGGTCTCTCCTCCCTGCGCCCTCATGCAATCTCAGTGCGTTTTGGTTTTAGAGCATTAAAGGAACTCCCCGACTTCCATTCCGTCAGCGGGAGACCTCAGAGTCTGCAGGATCAAATGGAAGTCCTGTATAAAGACTCACTTCAGTCCTCACCATTTCAGGAACTCTGCTTGTGGTCAGTGAATGGAAACATTCATGGTTTACATTTCCTGTATTTGCAAAGTGACTCAACTTATTAGTGGCCCCCAATAAAACACAGTTCAGGCCCCGGGGGGCGCTGTTCTCCATTCTCGGGAGACTTGCGGTTACTTTCTAATCCTACGGGAGATGCAGCCATATGCATGAATGTAAACTGCGCCATTCTCTCCGATTGTACATGTCTTCTGTCATTCTGGAGTGTCGGTGGGCGGCGCAGCGGCCTGCTTAACTGCGCTGCTTCCATTACGTATGTTGTCACAGGATGTCCCCTCTAAGACCTAAAGATACGGTCACTGCAGTCCGAGAGGCGTCATTGTGTCATGTCCGGCGCACCCTTCATTATACTGGCTGACCCCTTTATTAGATCCCCGGCCCGCTCACGATTGGCGCTCTCCTGTACGGTAATTCCCCCCATGAACCCGGAGCATAAAATCACATGACAAGTTTTCCGCAGATCAGCTTCAGTGTGAATCCACAATAGATGGAGGATCCAGCGATCGGAGCGACTTCCAGTGAGGCCGGTTATCGGTGCCAACCGTAGGGGGGTTTCTCATGTAACGGTGCAGAGTATACTGAGAATGGCGCGATGGAGGGAAACATCCAGCAAAAGGGGATCCTGCGGACGGAAACAACTCATCCCTGAAAGGGGTCGGAGGAGGATGTCAGGAATCGTTCTGACCAACAGGCTGCACAGTCAGCTGAATACAACGCTGGAGCTCCAACTAACGTGTCCGAACGCACAACTCGCCGTTCCTCCGCACAGATGATATAACAGCAGGCGACCAGTTCCAGCGCCATTGTGTCTAAGAGAAACAGAGAGACTCCAGCGGGCAAAAGAGCGCAAAACTTGCATCACTGAGCAGCGGAGAACATGTCCTGGTCAGATGGAGCCAGATTTATGTTGCTGATGGGAGGTCAGAATTTGGTGCAAGCAGCATGAATCGCTGACCCCTTCCTGCCAGCCAGTCAGAACATGTCAGCACCGCCATCTAATCTGCGGCAACTACAAGAAGCTTCCTGTCCGCAGGGGCCGATATTCCTGCAGGAGGGTCTCATCACCGAGTGGAATGTATGCAGGCAGCAAACTCCTGCTGTTCTGGGGGCAAAAGAGTCCAACGCTACTAGATGGGGGCTAATAAGGTGGTCTTCTAGGCTAGTCCTTTCTATCTCTGGGAGAGCTGGGTGACGGCTGATATGGCCACCATTGTGGATCCCTCTAAGCTTTCTTTTATTCCTTAATAAAAAAAACCTTTGCCCCTTAAGTATGTTTGACATTCAGATGTCTGGAAAAGCTGGGTGACCATTTCAGTTTTACTGATGGTTTGATTCGGGCCTCGATGCTTCTAGTTACGGACTGAGTCTTCGCAGTGGGAGAAGTAAGATGCGCTGCACAGCAAGAAGTGCGTGGAGGATGAAGCACTGCCGAGATTGGGACAATTCAGGATCCCGGGAAAGCTGGGTGACCGCTCCAGCTCAATGAGATGGGGCCTGCCGTTCCTCTGCCACTGATTTGGAGGTGGGTTTCCTTCGTACTGCGGATAAGTCTCTCTCACAGCCCGCTTTTTACCGTGATTAGCGCGGCATTTGAGACTCTGCGCTAATCGCGGTACAGCGCTCTTATTGCAGACCTGCGCCTGAACACCACATTAGTCAAGTGCTGCCTGTTCTTGGTCTGCGGGCTGCGTCTGGTATTGCAGCTTGGCTCCCATTCACTTCAGTGAAGCTGAGCTGCAATATCACACACAGCCCAATGGGCAAGGGGTGTTTGAAGACCCCTCAGGACCTCCGTAAATCTCCTGCAGCTGTGAGCTCTGGAGTCGAGGCTGCTCCATAACCGGCGATTATCGGCTGTTTCTGATGGCTGACAGTAATTGCTGGGATCAATTAGCGCTGATCACTGCAGTTAACTCTTTAGGTGCTGCAATCAGTTTGGCTGCATGTCTACACAGCGGAAGAGAAGGCGCCCCTCACTGGCACCCCCTGCAGCATGATCGAGGGTGCGGATGGACTAGCATGGCAGCCCAGAGCCTGCTGATGGCCGTGGCAGCAGTAACATTGGCTATATACTGCAGTAAGCCACCTTTTGAGCGATAATCCTTGCGTGTAAAGGCCCATCTGGACTCAGATGATCGCTCAGGATTCGGCATAACGATAAAAGCAAGCGAGGGTTTTGCTTCTAAAGACGGATGTCTTTAAAGACAAAATCGTTGGAAAATGGCCGCAGCGGCCGGGCTGCAGCCGTATTATCGCTGTTTGCATTGAAATCTCCCCTGAAATCGCTGGACGACTGAATGAGAAGCGGACTGACGGACAGCAATGAGCGAGTCTTTAACGAAAACTGCGTGATGGGCGCAAGATGGATGCAATGATTATCGCTCAAACGATGGCTTTCGAGTGAATTTTGAGCGATAATCGTTGTCTGTGCCCATCTTTCCGTTTTTTTGCTGAACGAGGGTTTTCAGTTCTGCTTGAAAACCATTGTTCAGCAGAGAAGCTGATAAGCAGGACCGCAGGCTGTGCTCTGCCAGCGAGGTCTGATAACATTGTTACACCTGTTCTTAGTTCTCACCCTGGCTGGCAGAGCAGCTGATTAGCAGGACCACACCTTGTGACTGCTGTCCATGGTGCTGAATTCTCCAAGGGGAGCCCGCAGCTGAACAATACAGCTAATTACAGAGCCCAGACCCCCTGCTCAGTCGGTAACAAACCCCCAGAAACTCATCTGCATGCAAATGAAGCTGATAAGTACTAATAGCAATTAGTGCCCATTAGTACTTTATGCAAAACGACCGCTGATCTTCCAATCTTTTGTGTGTGTAAATGGACCTATAGTGAATGTACAGCATGTGGCGCATGCGATGACATCAGGGCCGGACCCTCCGGGGAGGAAATGAGGGGAACCATTGTTATTATAGATTTATAAGGCCTGGATTGGGATTTTTGAATCTTGGCTACCAACAAATTTTGAACAACAGGCGATCAAAAAGCTGTCCGTAGTAATGAGCCTGTAGGTCGCCCCGCAGGCAACGAGTCCGAACAGCGTAACCATGACAACGGCTCTCGGAATACGGCGACGAAAAGCGGAGCTTGTTTAAGAGAGAGAATATTTCTTTACTTTTAAAACCAGAAAACAAACTTTAGAAATGTGTCTGCAGGAGAAGGCCGGGGGAGGGGCGAGGGGGAGGGGGACCAGCGGGAAGGGCTCTACTGCATTGTTTCCCATTTCTCCCATCTTGAAGTTCTTGTTCCCGTACGTTATACCGCATGCTACATGGTAATAATAAATACAACCCGTCCCGCAGATAATGCGCACTCCTACGGCTGTCAGTGGAAACATTACAAAGTTATGGCTCTTGGAAGGCGGAGATGAAAAAACAGAAATGGGTGATAAATCTCTGGTCCTGCAGGGGTTAAGGGTTGATGCTTTGATTCCGAACTCCCCTAATGGAGCGGTCATGGTGGACACATTGGTTCCCCAGCATTGGGTCTATCCAGAAGACCTCTGACTAGTCAGATGTTTGCAGCTCACTGTTTATAGATGCATTCACCACTAGGGGGAGCTCACTTCATACAGCTCTCCCCCGGGACAGAACATCTCCTGTGTACACATGCATTCGCCACTAGGGGGAGCTCACCTCTGCAGACCCCCGAGACAGAACATCTCCTGTGTGCACATGCATTCACCACTAGGGGGAGCTCACATCATACAGCTCTCCCCCGGGACAGAACATCTCCTGTGTACAGATGCATTCCCCACTAGGGGGAGCTCACCTCATACAGACCCCGCTGGGACAGAACATCTCCTGTGTACATATGCATTCACCACTAGGGGGAGCTCACATCATACAGCCCCTGCTGGGACAGAACATCTCCTGTGTACAGATGACTTCACCACTAGGGGGAGCTCACCTCTGCAGACCCCCGAGACAGAACATCTCCTGTGTACAGATGCATTCGCCACTAGAGGGGGCTCACCTCTGCAGACCCCCGAGACAGAACATCTCCTGTGTACAGATGCATTCCCCACTAGGGGGAGCTCACTTCATACACCCCCGGCTGGGACAGAACATCTCCTGTGTACATATGCATTCACCACTAGGGGGAGCTCACATCATACAAACCCCGCTGGGACAGAGCATCTCCTGTGTACAGATGCATTCACCACTAGAGGGAGCTCACATCATACAGCCCCTGCTGGGACAGAACATCTCCTGTGTACAGATGCATTCCCCACTAGGGGGAGCTCACCTCATACAGCCCCTGCTGGGACAGAACATCTCCTGTGTACAGATGCATTCACCACTAGGGGGAGCTCACCTCATACAGCCCCTGCTGGGACAGAACATCTCCTGTGTACACATGCATTCACCACTAGGGGGAGCTCACCTCATAGAGCCCCAGCTGGTACAGAACATCTCCTGTGTGCACATGCATTCGCTACCAGGGGGAGCTCACATCATACAGCCCGCGTTGGAACAGAACATCTCCTGTGTACAGATGCATTCACCACTAGGGGGAGCTCACTTCATACAGCCCCCGCTGGTACAGAACATCTCCTGTGTGCACATGCATTCACCACTAGGGGGAGCTCACCTCATACAGACCCCGCTGGGACAGAGCATCTCCTGTGTACACATGCATTCACCACTAGGGGGAGCTCACATCATACAGCCCCCCGGGACAGAACATCTCCTGTGTACACATGCATTCACCACTAGGGGTAGCTCACTTCATACAGCCCCCGCTGGGACAGAACATCTCCTGTGTGCACATGCATTCGCCACTAGGGGGAGCTCACATCATACAGCCCCTGCTGGGACAGAACATCTCCTGTGTACAGATGCATTCACCACTAGGGGGAGCTCACCTCATACAGACCCCACTGGGACAGAGCATCTCCTGTGTACATATGCATTCGCCACCAGGGGGAGCTCACCTCATACAGCCCGCGTTGAAACAGAGCATCTCCTGTGTACATATGCATTCGCCACCAGGGGGAGCTCACATCATACAGCCCGCGTTGGAACAGAACATCTCCTGTGTACAGATGCATTCACCACTAGGGGGAGCTCACCTCATACAGACCCCGCTGGTACAGAACATCTCCTGTGTGCACATGCATTCGCCACCAGGGGGAGTTCACATCATACAGCCCGCGTTGGAACAGAACATCTCCTGTGTACAGATGCATTCACCACTAGGGGGAGCTCACTTCATACAGCCCCCGCTGGTACAGAATATCTCCTGTGTGCACATACATTCACCACTAGGGGGAGCTCACCTCATACAGCCCCTGCTGGGACAGAACATCTCCTGTGTACAGATGCATTCACCACTAGGGGGAGCTCACTTCATACAGCCCCCGCTGGTACAGAACATCTCCTGTGTGCACATGCATTCACCACTAGGGGGAGCTCACCTCATACAGACCCCGCTGGGACAGAGCATCTCCTGTGTACAGATGCATTCACCACTAGGGGGAGCTCATATCATACAGCCCCCGCTGGGACAGAACATCTCCTGTGTACACATGCATTCACCACTAGGGGGAGCTCACATCATACAGCCCCCCGGGACAGAACATCTCCTGTGTACACATGCATTCACCACTAGGGGTAGCTCACTTCATACAGCCCCCGCTGGGACAGAACATCTCCTGTGTGCACATGCATTCGCCACTAGGGGGAGCTCACATCATACAGCCCCTGCTGGGACAGAACATCTCCTGTGTACAGATGCATTCACCACTAGGGGGAGCTCACCTCATACAGACCCCACTGGGACAGAGCATCTCCTGTGTACATATGCATTCGCCACCAGGGGGAGCTCACCTCATACAGCCCGCGTTGAAACAGAGCATCTCCTGTGTACATATGCATTCGCCACCAGGGGGAGCTCACATCATACAGCCCGCGTTGGAACAGAACATCTCCTGTGTACAGATGCATTCACCACTAGGGGGAGCTCACCTCATACAGACCCCGCTGGTACAGAACATCTCCTGTGTGCACATGCATTCGCCACCAGGGGGAGCTCACATCATACAGCCCGCGTTGGAACAGAACATCTCCTGTGTACAGATGCATTCACCACTAGGGGGAGCTCACTTCATACAGCCCCCGCTGGTACAGAATATCTCCTGTGTGCACATACATTCACCACTAGGGGGAGCTCACCTCATACAGCCCCTGCTGGGACAGAACATCTCCTGTGTACAGATGCATTCACCACTAGGGGGAGCTCACCTCATATAGCCCCTGCTGGGACAGAACATCTCCTGTGTACAGATGCATTCACCACTAGGGGGAGCTCACCTCTTAGAGCCCCCGCTGGTACAGAACATCTCCTGTGTGCACATGCATTCGCCACCAGGGGGAGCTCACCTCATACAGCCCCCGCTGGGACAGAACATCTCCTGTGTACAGATGCATTCACCACTAGGGGGAGCTCACTTCATACAGCCCCCGCTGGTACAGAACATCTCCTGTGTGCACATGCATTCGCCACCAGGGGGAGCTCACCTCATACAGCCCCCGCTGGGACAGAACATCTCCTGTGTACAGATGCATTCACCACTAGGGGGAGCTCACTTCATACAGCCCCCACTGGGACAGAACATCTCCTGTGTACAGATGCATTCACCACTAGGGGGAGCTCATATCATACAGCCCCCACTGGGACAGAACATCTCCTGTGTACATATGCATTCACCACTAGGGGGAGCTCACATCATACAGCCCCCAAGACAGAACATCTCCTGTGTACAGATGCATTCACCACTAGGGGGAGCTCACCTCATACAGACCCCGCTGGGACAGAACATCTCCTGTGTGCACATGCATTCACCACTAGGGGGAGCTCGCATCATACAGCCCACGCTGGGACAGAACATCTCCTGTGTGCACATGCATTCGCCACTAGGGGGAGCTCACCGCATACAGCCCCTGCTGGGATAGAACATCTCCTGTGTGCACATGCATTCGCCACCAGGGGGAGCTCACCGCATACAGCCCCTGCTGGGACAGAACATCTCCTGTGCTGCTGCGTTCGCTCTGATGCCCCCTAATAAGTGCTGATTGTTCTTGCAGAATCATCCAGAGCTACGTGTTACGTGAAGAGTCCGGGACTCTGTCATCTGAGGCGTCCGACTTCAACAAGGCTCATCTGAGCCGGCGCGGAGGCATCATGGCGTCTCTGTACACCTCCCACCAAGCGGACAGCGGCCTGACCCTGGAGCTGTCCCTGGAGATTAACAAGAAGCTGCAGGCGGTCCTCGAGGACACCTTACTGAAGAACATAACGCTGAAGGTGAGTCCCTCCGACGAATGGCGCTCTGCTCGCACCATGGGAGCGATGGGATCCGCAAATCTTGGTCTGCTACAATAAAGCTTGGAAGTGGCTGTTTCATGGAGGCGAACCCCCCGGTCCAGCCTACACCAATGACCGATTGAACGAGCTCCACCAGCTGCAACCGGGGTCAGGCGTACGCACTGCCGCTTCATCGAAAGTCTGTGAGACTGATAGAAACAGACAAGCATCCAGTATATAGATATATACAGCCACCACTAGGGGGAGCTCACTACATACATATGTATATATAGCCACCAGTAGGGAAAAGCTCATTTTATACAGAAATATACAGCCACCACTAGAGGGAGCTCTCTGTATACAGATATATACAGCCACCACTAGGGGGAGCTCTCTGTATACAGATATATACAGTCACTACTAGGGGGAGCTCACTGTATACAGAAATATACAGCCACCACTAGAGGGAGCTCCGTGTATACAGATATATACAGCCACCACTAGGGGGGGTCTCTGTATACAGATATATACAGTCACTACTACGGGGAGCTCCCTGTACACAGATATATACAGCCACCACTAGAGGGAGCTCCGTGTATACAGATATATACAGCCACCACTAGGGGGAGCTCTCTATATACAGATATATACAGTCACTACTAGGGGGAGCTCCCTGTACACAGATATATAAAGCCACCACTAGGGGGCGCTCCGTGTATACAGATATATACAGCCACCACTAGGGGGCGCTCCGTGTATACAGATATATACAGCCACCACTAGGGGGCGCTCCGTGTATACAGATATATACAGCCACCACTAGGGGGCGCTCCGTGTATACAGATATATACAGCCACCACTAGGGGGCGCTCCGTGTATACAGATATATACAGCCACCACTAGGGGGCGCTCCGTGTATACAGATATATATACAGCCACCACTAGGGGGAGCTCCGTGTATACAGATATATACAGCCACCACTAGCAGGAGCTCCCTGTATACAGATATATACAGCCACCACTAGTGGG